>NC_048219.1:83081245-83186579 GCF_002007445.2 Ailuropoda melanoleuca
CATAACGCCGGGATCACGCCCTGAGCCGAAGGCAGACGCTTAACCGCTGTGCCACCCAGGCGCCCCGTTGTTGTTGTTTTTAAATACACTCTACAACCAACATGGGGCTCGAACTCATGACCCTGAGATCAAGGGTCTCATGCTCTACGGACTGAGCCAGCCGGGCACCCCTAATGGTAGTTTTTGAACAGAAATCTAATTACCAATACTCCTTTCCTGTTCAAAACACATACTAATTAGGGAAAGATAAGTAGGGAGAGGAATATCATTTTGATCTGTGAAAGATAAAATTCCAAAAAACTAAAAATTTAAATAAACATAGCTTCATTACTTCCAGGCTCACACACCCACCCTAATTAATCTAACAAAATATTACCAGATGTTTTCCCAACTCGATGTTCTTAATGAAGGACTGATTTAACAAATCACTAAAAAGAACGGCAAATTATAAATTGTTTAAGTGTAAATAAGTTCTCCTGATTTTTTTTCTGCTGTCTTGTTCCCACTATTTAAGTGTTTTGCAAATCTCTTTTCCGGGGGTGGTAACAGCAGTCAACAGCCTGATCTGATTTGTCACAAACTAGTCGAGGCCTAATTAAAGAGATTTCACCGTGTTTTAGAAAAATTTTCATTTACTTGAAATCCTTTTTTCCCCCCTCTCAAATCTGTAATCCACAGCAAGAAATGTGGTCTTATCTACCAAGAACAAGCAGCAAGCAGTGTGGGAAGGAGAGGCATTAACCCTTCTCTGCAAGACCGATGGGGCTGAGAGTCTCCTGTCTGTGGAATTTTGGCGCCTCCCACGAGGCCAGACGCAGCCGGAGTTTGTGGCTGGCGTGCAGCAGGACGGCACCGTGCGCCTGGGCGCCTCCTCCGAGGAACTCCATAACCAGAGCCCCACGAGGCTGCAGAAAATGGACTGGGCCACCTTCCAGCTGGAGATCAGCTCCACCAGCAGCACAGATGGTGGCGTGTACGAGTGCAGAGTGTCTGAGGGTGCCTGGAACCAGGCCAGAGGTCGGAGCTGGACTCAGAAGTTGGCA
This sequence comes from Ailuropoda melanoleuca, assembly GCF_002007445.2. NCBI lineage: Eukaryota > Metazoa > Chordata > Mammalia > Carnivora > Ursidae > Ailuropoda > Ailuropoda melanoleuca. Next base: position 83,082,289 of record NC_048219.1, read on the forward strand.
GTCACTGTCCAGTCTCTGCGTAAGTGTCAAAGAACTCCTGTTCTAAACTTACATGTATCCGCGGTACCTTCCTTGGCAGTGGGATGCGGTGGAATTTGGTGATGTGTCATCCCGAAACCCCTTGTTGTGGCGCGTACAGCCCAGGACACAGAGCGTAGTCTCTGGCTGCCATGTCTGTCCACTAATCTCTAAAGTCGACTCATCTCTGTAAGGATCCTCTGTAGGGTGCCACTTGTCGGTTGTTAGTCAAAGCTGAACACAAAAGCCTATGAACGGGAGTAGACCTGTAGAGGACCTGTGCCCGCTGGACCTGAGCCTCATACATCCAGGCTTCTGTCGCTGCAGCCCTGGGCTTGCACGGTCTCTTCAAGCCTGTGCAAAGGAGGAACACGGAGCCCATGAGTGGAAATAAGGGGAGGGCAGCCACCCGTTGGGGGAGGGAGACGGGGGGGGGGAAGCACTCCACCCACTCGGGAGCAGCTGTCTAAGCAGCAGGCTGGAGAAACACTGCCTGTTTGTTGTCACTGCTGGGAACGCTCTTAGAAGAGGATCAACTTAGGAAAATCGAGGACAACATTCAGGACAGACTGTCCTGTGAGTCAACTTTGAGCCCCAAAGAGTTGATGCTCCCAGCGTGTGAATGCACAGTTGCACGCGAAGAGGTGGTGAGTAGGAAAACTTGGGTCTGAGAAACACCTTGCCATGGCGTTTCCCATTTATTTCTGCCCACAGAGTCGAGCTTACGGGTTAAGCTGATGAGCCGTCAACCCCAAGTGGAATTAGCCAAGACCTTTGGCCTGTCCTGCGTGGCGGAGGCTGACTACACCAGCCTCGGGGTGCTGCTCGCCGTGACGTGGCAGTTCCAGCCGGCAAGATCTCGTGTCTTTCATCCACTTGTTCGAATCACCCATAATGGCACTATTGAGTGGGGGGATTTCCTATCTCAGTTCCAAAAGAAGACAAAGGTTTTCCAGTCTTCATTTCGTTCTCAACTCCTAATCCACGATGCCAGCGAGGAAGAAGCAGGAGTTTATCAGTGCAAAGTAGAAGTTTACGTCAGCAACTCCCTATGCACACGCGGCCCCGCGAGGGCTTCTGCTGTCTCTCACGCACTGATGATAGCCATCACTTTACCAGGTAAACACCATAGGAAGGTAATCCCTGCTTTAAAAACAAACAATTTCTCCTATTTTGGGCAAGTTATAGAGTTAAAACATAACATGCCTTCCCCCCATGTTTTGACTGTATAAATTAGCACTGTATAAAACCGATATCCAGATTACAGGAAGTTAGTACGCGTGGGATGGCCACACTGGTTGTTAAAACATTGACATACCTCCATGCTGACTACCAATAACGGTTGCTCCATGCCTTTACCCCCTCTTCCCATAAGTCCCCACCACCCAGCAACTGAAAGGTACGACAAGGGGCTTCTCGGACTGGCTCTGGTGGGGAGGGAGGCATTCTTTGGATTGGTCACTGCCCGTGCCTTACTAATCATTCAGTGTTTGGACTGTCTCCCCTACTGATATGAATAATGTCAACTCCATTAGAATACATTTATCCTCTTGGTTTAACATGTTAATGTATAAGAGAGAATATCTGATTATCGCCAAATATAATTTACCTCGTCAGTTGCTGAAAGAGCAGAGGTAAAAAAAAAAAAAAAAGTAAGACACAGCCTGGGCAAAAGTCCTGCTGGGTCACGTATCTTCTTTTATGACTTCTGTTCTCTCAAGACATTGTGTTCAAGAGCCTTTGAAATCATTTCCACCTGACAGGCACTGGCGAGCGGCTTCGCTTTGGGCAAGTCACTCAATCTCTCCAAGTCTAGGGGCCTCATCCCTAAATTGCTGCTGTGCACTGTAAAGGTGGTGACATATGTGATGTGCCCAGGACAATGCCTGACGCATCAAGCAGATGCTCAGACATGGTAACAGCCATTATTCTCTCTGCTGCTGAGTGACATTTTTGGCAATAGTAATGATCTCCTTGTTGATTAACTCAGGCCTTAATTGCCTTGTCCTTCCCGTGGTATTTGAAATGGTCGACCCAATCTCTTCTTCTTGAAACTTCCTTTTTCCTTGGCCTCATGATGAAAAATTTTCTTCCTACCTTTCGTAACACTCTGTTTCTTCTCATTCTCTTTCACAAAATTCTCCTCCTTCACAGATCCATTCCTTTGCGTTTCAGCCTCAGCTTGCCCTCTTCTCATTCCATGCAGTCTCCTGACGTGGGCTTATTCCTCCTCCTGGTTCAACCTATATACTGATAACTCTCAAATCCATTATCCTGAAAGGCTTCTCTTTTGATCTCCAGACTCGTTATGCAATTACCTCCAAGGCATAGCTGCACTCAGTAAGTCCAGACATAAAAGCACTATTCTTATTCCTCCAAGCCCACTCCTCCTACACTGTTCTCCATGTCCTCATGACCCACCAGTGGCCCAGGTGAGAAACCACAATGCCTCCAGATCCACTTCATCCAGACTCCCACAGCACGGCCTGCAAGACCCTTTATAACCTGGTACATTTACGTCTTTCTAGCATCATCTTCTTCTTCTTTTTTTTTTTTTTTGACAATTTAATTTTTTATTTAATTTTTTATTATGTTATGTTAGTCACCATACAGTACATCCTTAGTTTTTGATGTAGTGTTCCATGATTCATTGTTTGCGTATAACACCCAGTGCTCCATGCAATATGTGCCCTCCTTAATACCCATCACTGGGCTAACCCATCCCCCACCCCTCTCCCCTCTAAAACCCTCAGTTTTGGGATTCTATTATTATTATTTTTTATCTTTTTATTATAATAATTTTGTATTATATTATATTAGTCACCATACAGTACATCCCTGGTTTTTGATGTAAAGTTCCATGATTCATTAGCTGCTTATAACACCCAGTGCACCATGCAATACGTGCCCTCCTTACTACCCATCACCAGCCTATCCCATTCTCCCACCCCTCTCCCCTCTGAAGCCCTCCGTTTGTTTCTCAGAGTCCATAGTCTCTCATGCTTCATTCCCCCTTCTGATTACCGCCCTTTCTTTATCCCTCTCTTCTCCTACCGATCTTCCTAGTTCTTATGTTCCATAGATGAGAGAAACCATATGCTAATTGTCTTTCCCTGCTTGACTTATTTCACTTAGCATTATCTCCTCCAGTGCCGTCCATGTTGCAGCAAATGTTGAGAAATCATTCTTTTTGATAGCTGAGTAATATTCCATTGTATATATGGACCACATCTTCTTAATCCAGTCATCTGTTGAAGGGCATCTCAGCTCCTTCCACGATTTAGCTATTGTGGACAATGCTGCTATGAACATTGGGGTGCATATGGCCCTTCTCTTCACTATGTCTGTGTCTTTGGGGTAAATACCCAGTAGTGCAATTGCTGGATCATAGGGTAGCTCAATTTTTAAGGGACCTCCACACTGTTTTCCAGAGTGGCTGTACCAACTTGCATTCCCACCAACAATGTAGGAGGGATCCCCTTTCTCCACATCCACTCCAACAATTGTTGTTTCTTGCCTTGTCTATTTTTGCCATTCTCTAGCATCATCTTCTACTTTCCATATTGAACTTGAGCTCTGGCCACACCGAACTACTTGCAGGCCCTCAAAATACCCTATGTTTTTTTTCACTTTCAGTCTTTGTTCAAGTCACAGGTTTTGTGTGGAACTCTTTAACCTCTTCTCCACCAGACAAATTCCTATTAACTCTTAAGACTTAGCTTCAAGATCTCCTGCTCCAGGAAGCCTCCCCCTCACCCATATTTGAGTTAGATGGTCCTGCCCTGTGCTCTGACAGCCACTTCTGCATACCTCCATCACGCGTGGCTCACACAGTCTTGTAATCTGTAAGCCTCTGTGCCTGTACTAGTTTCTCCCTCTAGACTGTGAATCCACTGATGGGAGGTATCCACAGAGCCAGAATGGTCTGGCACATAACACAGTATGTGCTTAATACATATTTGTTGAAGGGAGAGGAAAGGGACTTACCAGCAACTTTAAGAAGCAGTTACAAAAGTAGAATTAGTGATATTAGCAAGAAGTTAGAATAAGGTTTGAAAGGCAGCTTGTAGCATTGATCTTCCTGACAGCAGAAAAGCTGCTGGATTAAAAGGATAGTTGACTCCATATCTGTATGAGATTCCCACAGTTGACTGGCTGCAAAGAGACATACAATTTTAATAGCCCCATGTACAGCTTCCTTTGGTTTACCCATATTTGAAGGCAGATACAAACAAGGACACATCAGTGAACTGTGAATCCAGGAGTATTCTGGAGATTGAGCACACAGACAAAGAACTAATAGGGCCACTTTCTCTCACTTTGATTTATGAAATGCGACAGAGGAGAAGATGTCTATGCTTCAATAGTGAGGCATTATCATGTGGAAGAGATTGGTTTTCTGTGTGATACTCCATGCTGCCCCATGTTCTCTATCCCAGTCTGCCGGGTAAGGGTAGAACTGGGACTGGTGACTGAAAGGTATGGAGTGGTAAAATGCAACTTAACATCAGAGAGAATTCTCCAGTGGCAGAGATGTCCAAAGATGGAACTGGCTGCTTTGTCAATTGGTGAGCTGTTCAGAGGCTCAGTGGGCAGTTAGTGGGGCTGCTGGGGAAGGAATTCCCACATCCAATGGATGTAGGAGGCATTGCCCTAGTTGACCTCTAATGTCCCTTCTACCTTAAAATTCTATTTTCTAGCAAAGTAACTAAAGTCACTGTCACCATTCTTTTAATTTAGAGAGCAAGCTGCAAGTGAACTCGAGCAGTCAAGTCCGAGAGATCCTCATCAACTCCAACACCGACATAGAATGTAGGGTCTTGTCCCGGTCCACTGGAGACCTTCAGTTAGCCGTCATTTGGTACTTCTCTCCCAGTTCCACTAACGCAACCTGGCTGAGGATCCTGCAAATGGACCAAACCAATGTTGTAAAATATGGGGATGAATTTCCCACCCCATGGAGAAAACAAAAATTCTACACTGAGAAAGTTTCCCAAGACTTGTTTCAGCTACACATTTTGAACATGGAAGACAGCGATCAGGGCAAATACCACTGCACTGTGGAGGAATGGCTCTTGTCTACAAATGGCACTTGGCACAAGCTTGGAGAAAAGAAGTCAGGCCTGACAGAATTGAAACTCAGGCCCACAGGTAAACCTCGCAAGTATATCCTCACCTGTCTTGCTGTAGGATTGCCATCTTCTCTTGGGCAGCTCTTCTCTGGAGTGGTCATGTGAAGGCAGAACTATGACCCAGGGTCATAGGAATAGTGTCCACCTACACAACGAATGTAGGACCCGGTAGTCCAGCAAAGGAGGCGGGTGTCACTTAAGGTGAATCAATCTGAGGCTTCCAGGAGCTTGGATGGGAACAAGATCCCTTTGATTGGTTTGCTTATCATCCTGGCAGCCTGGTCTCTGGAGCTACCCAGGGTGTCGTATCTCTAGATCTCTGTAATAACAAGCTGTGTCATTCCAGTGGGGCTGTACTGTAATTTGGCAAAGAAAGAGTAATACGAAGCATATTTCTCCCACTGTGAACAGAAACTGTACAACTCTATAGGGATGTGTGGAGAAATTGCTTTTCAACATTTGGCTGCCTAAACATAAGGCGAATAAGAGTAGTTAACTGTTGGAATGGCTTACTGAGGGAGTCTCCTCTTCCTCAGGAGATCTTTAAAAATGTAATAGAAGTTCCATCCATTTGCATTGGTCTAGGAGTGCTACGGTCTAAATGTGGGCAGGGTTGATTAGATCTCTCGGTATTAGTTAGGTCACCTCCAATGTTGATTAAAATTAAATGAATGTCACGCTAAGGTTTGGGAACTGGCTGAGATCCAACAGCACAATGCAAATAAGTTAATCTAGTTTGGTGCTTAAAATTTTATTTTCAATGTGACATCCAAAAATAAGATTATAATGAACATTGCTATGTATTAGACAATTAGAGATACAAAGAAAAATAAGGCACAGCTCTTGCCTTAAGGAGCTTACAATCTGTTGGGGGCAGCAGAGCAAAACAGTAGCTTAGCAAGGGGATCTCTTCCTGCCGCTCTGGTTCCCCTTCTCCATGTTCTTCAGGCCCTCCTTCTCCCTGCTAAATGTGGGTGTTCCTCAGGGACAAATCCTGGGTCCCTTTGTCTTATTATTCTCTGCTGTCTTCAGAACTTCTTAGATTCTGCTTTGGTTTCAGCTAAAACCTTCGATGAAATTGCCCTAGGTCTTTATGCTTAGCTCCGGGTCTTTCTACCCAACTGCCTGTTGTACATTTCTACTTGAATGCCTCTGAGACCCTTACACTCAGCATGTCCCAAATAGCATTATCATCCTTGCCATCCCACAAGACTTGTGTGTACTTCTGCACTCCCCATCTGCATGGCTGGCCGCCCTTTCTCCCAATTGCCCAAGCCAAATCTCGACAGTGTATGCACACCCCTCTAAGGAGGCAACCACTCCTTAGCCCAAGCTAGCAGACACCTCCCATCCAGAAATGTGGGCTCAGTGTTGTCTAATCTTTTAGTATATCAAGAAGTGCCTAAAACCTTTCTTGTGTGACATCGCTCGGTTTGAGAATGTATGCAACTAATCCAAATTCTTTTCAAATTCTGAGGGTGTCAAACAAAACGTATCTGTGGGTGGGGTGTGGCTGGCTAGGGGTGGCCAGCTGTACACCCTGGTGTAGGGTGTGAGTTAAGGAAGAGTCCCCAGGGAAAGATACTGAGAAGGAGTGGTCAGAATTGTAGGAGAGACATTTTCTCTGAAATCAAAAGAGGATGGACTTCAAGAAGGAAATGGACTTAGTGATGAAACCTACAGAGAGTACAACAAAATGAGAGTATCTTGACCTGGGAAATTGGGCCCATACTGAGGATCTTGCCAGAGCGTGGAGATGGAATTGGCAACCTGATTGCGGTCACGTAGGGAGGAATTTGAGATGAGGGAGCAGAGACAGTATCACAGAAACTAATATTGCACATGCTTTGCCATGAAGGGAAGGAGAGAGTAAGGATTGTAACAACAACAACAACAACAAATCCAGGATCAGACAAAATTATTCTTTTTTAAAAATTTTTAAAAAGATTTTTGTTTATTTATTTATTTGAGAGAGAGAGAGCACAAGTGGGGGGGCGGGCAGAGGGTGAGAGAGAAGCAGACTCCCCGCTGAGCAGGGAGCCCAATGTGGAACTCAGTCCCTGGTCTCTGGGATCATGACCTGAGCCCAAGGCAGATGCTTAACCGACTGAGCCACCCAGGTACCCCAAAGTTATTCTTTTAGAGATAGATTAATAAATGTGTTTGTAGTAGAGTTGAAAATTTAGTGTATCCTATAATTTCTTTATTTTGTTTGTAACTACTCTGGCCTTCATTCAAAGTTCTCACCTGCTGGTTAGGAGGGGAATTTTTTAAAAAGTAAAAGTCAAAATCTGTTTAAAACTTAGTCAACTGGTGAATCGTTGAACACTACATCAAAAACTAATGATATGTTGGCTAATGGAACATAATAAAAAAAACCCAACTTAGTCTAATCCAATAATTTAAAACCTCTCCTTGAGTGATATTCTAACACTTACATAAAGATGTTCAGTCTCTCAGATAGCCTTCTCTTTCTTTGCGTCCAGAACTGAGATGATATCTGGGCGTAAGAGAGGGGGGTAACTTGCTAAGAATGAGGGGCAGTGGTGCAGTAAACAGCTTGAGGGGATGGCTGGAAGTTTTGAATGGTCCCTTCAGGAAGTAGAAGAAAGAGTTGACCAGGGAGGGGTAAAAGTAGCAGGGCAGGGCTCCCACTGAAGCTGGGTGGTTTCGGGGACAGGTCTGCAGCAGACAAGAGGTAGGGCTGAAGAAGGAAAATGGGCGGTTTGATTCATAGCACAGAATGTTCTAGCAAATGTGAAAGGACAGGGGTCCAGGAAAAATGTTAAATGTCTAAGGATTTTAAGACAGCATCTCCTCAATAAGAGCTAGATTTTTCAGAGGAGGTATCCAACATAAAAATCTGGATTTTTCTCTAATTTATTGCCATTTTATTTCCTAGGAAGTCAAGTACGTGTCTCCAAAGGGTACAGGACAGAAAATGCTACTGAGCACGGAGACGTGGCCATCCACTGCAGCGTGGAGAGTTTTGGCAGCCCAGCTTCCCTGTTCTCTGTGATGTGGTATCGGAACAGGGAAAATTCTGGAAGGAAGACACTGGTACACCTGCACCATGATGGCTTGCTGGAGTATGGAGAAGAGGGGCTCAGGAGGCATCTGCACTGTTACCGTTCATCCCATACAGACTTTGTCCTGAAGCTTCATCGGGTAGAGACGGAGGATGCTGGGCTCTACTGGTGCAGAGTGACAGAGTGGCAGCTGCATGGCAGCCCAAGCAACTGGGTCAACCAAGCCTCAGATGAGTCACAGCCTATGGTGCTCTCGGTGCTGCCTTCAGGTAATGAGGGGCTAATCTGCCCTGGCTCGTGGTCAGGAGAATCTTTGTCTCCCCTCTTGTGCTTTCCCTCTCGGCTATGTTTTGCTGAAAACAATTTACAGATTCCCTAAAGAAAGTGACTGTCATTTCTCTCAGTCATAGTTTCCATTTCTCATTTGGACGGACAAGGTCTACGTGAGGTTTTGGCATAGCCATTTAAATGTCAGGGGCATCTGTCTTGCTTCCCCCCCTTCCCCTCCCAAAAAAAAAAAGCCATCAACATCGTATCCCTTTAAAGAACAAAGATATTACCAGCAGACATCCTTACCTCTTGGCTGACTCTCCAGTCTCAGAAGGCCCAGATCTGCAGTGGGAGTTGGAATGAGGGATAGGGGCATGGTGACTTTAGGGTTCATTTGGTTGAACCAAAGTCAGCTACATCCAAATGCTCCCCACCTCAAAAACAAAACATAACCTTTCTCAATGAGTAAGTGCCAAGGTTCTTATCACTGTATATGTTCAACAAATTAGCAGGATTTTGATGACAGTCATTCGGTATACCTCTCCTAACGGCAGCTTGCAAGGCATTGAAGGAGGAAGTGTGCCCTATAGAACTTGTTTACGGAGTCCAGCGAGGAGGGTAGCTGCTGGAATACCTTGGCCAAAGCGTGGCCATTCTCTGTGTGGGAAGGCCATCCTACTCAGCTAAGTGCACAGGGTTGCAGAACAGGTGGTTGTGAAGGAGAGGAGAGCATCCTTCCAGCCAATCCAGTGCCAAGCATGTAATAGACATTCATTAAGCACTTGTTAACGAAAGCAACAATTTCTCCAGCCAGACCCGTAAATCTTCCCTGGTGATCAGTGGGCTGGCTGATGTAGCCAGCTCATGGCTGAGCTGCTTCTTTCTGGTGGGGTTTAAGGAGAGGGTGAGAGGTGAGCTATAAACTGAATGTACACTGGGAAAGGGACGCTGAAGACGCAGAGACGTGCTCCAAGTGCCCCACACCAGGAAGGGCAGGGGGAATCAATGAAAGACAACATTCCTAAAACACCAGCTGGCTTTGGTGACACTCCTTAGCGGGGATAAAGGGTGCTGCCCAGAATGGGTGGCAACTTCTCTGAAGTAGGTTAGTTGCATCCCAGCCCTGGCCAGGCTTCTAGAGTGGAAGCCAGAGTTATCTGATTTGTTCCCTGGGGCTCCATCATCTTCTTCCCCTGACCATTCTTCGGCAGAAGTCTTCTCCCAAGTGTCCAGAGAGAATTTTTCTTCCTATCAGCTTTTCTTCTATTCCAATAATTATGGGAAGTTCCACAGCCCTGAGCACATTCCATACATGTTTTCTCACTGGAATTCCTAGGCCCTGTAGCGTCAGCAGTTTTTTGTAGCAGAATAAATAGATAACAAGTGTAAATAATATCTATTCTGTGACTAAAAAGCACATCTCCTCTGAGACAGATGGGATCCTTCACAGCATATATATATATACTGTCAATCTTTGTGGAATCCTTAGAAATCAGGTGAAAGGTTTTAAAAAGATGAACTCTGGAAAGAAAACATTAAAAATCGGTGGTCTTTGAATTCTTTACATTTGAAGAAGCTTGAAAGCCTGGGCCATGATAAGCTGAGGGTTTTCATTATAAACACAGTTAAGGGTTCCCGAGTCAATCCTCGATTATAGCATCTCGCTTCCTCTACCTGTCTGTTCCTTTCTGGTATTTGCGTAGTTGTAGAGGCAGTGAGGGGGGGAAGAAAAATCCCAGGGTCTGGAATCAGACAAGCCTAGGCTCCAATCACAGCCCTGCCACCTACCTAACGAGCTCTGAAATCATACCCTGTTACTTGACCTCTGTGAATCTCAGCTTACTCATAACGTGAGGATCATTATACAAATGTGTATAAAGTATCTAACATAGTCCCTAGAATATTGTAAGTACTCAGAAAACGTTAACTCTCTTTACCCTTATGCCACCGACCATGCTACACACACACACACAAGTACATATATAGGTATGGATAGATCCGTGTATGTGACAAAATATTTTAAGTTGTTCAGTAAGTAACTATATGCGAGGATCTGAGAACACAAAAACATGTATTACGGAGTCTTTCCCCAAAGAGCTTAGATTCTGATGGGGGACATGAAGTCCAAAATGATAGGGACATCAAAGTAGTAGCCTCAGGACGAAGGAACAGAGGCAGGGCTGGGATAAAGGGCTGGGTGGGGAGGAGATCCGGAAGTTCCCCAGGGCATGCAGCCTATGAAAAGGAAAAGAACATATTTTAGGAAAAGGAAAGACTATGCAAGATGATCATAAAAGCTGTGGCACAAGGGCAAGAGAGGAAGTCAGCGAGATGGGGAGGGTACGGATCTCAAAGGGGATGGTGAACGTATTCATGAACATAATGGAGTGTCAACAAACTACTGCAGGCAGGAGAGGAACATCATGAGATTTGCATTTTACGAAGCTCCCATTGGGAGCTGTGTTAAAGATGAACTGGAAGGGAGGCAGACACAGAGTAGGGAGAACTATCTGAAATTGATAGTAAGAACCCAGGTGAGACAAGATGAAGGTCTGAATTAAGGCAGTGCACCTAAGAGCTGAGAGAAGGGTGGGCATTCAGTGTCAGGAGGCCTCATCTGCAGCAGTTAGATACTGTTAGATATATGTGGAGGGTGCGTGAGCAGAAGGGGAGAATCAAGGATGAATAGCAAATTTCTAACATGGGTGGATATAGGAGAAAGGTCTAAAGGAGAAATTAGTTCAATTGTGAATAAGCTGGGCTGGAACTAAGTTTGAAGTATGTGTGAATTATCCAAAGAGATCTACCCAATAGACATGGGGAGTTTCAAGTGAGATCTTTGCCAGAGTTGTAGATTAGAAGGCATCAACTTATAGTCAATAATGGTGCCTGATGATGGATTCCTGAGATATATCACCGTTGATCAGGGGAGTGCAGAAGAGGAGCCTGTGAAGGAGAATGAAAGGAGTAGCCAAGAGGTAGGAGGAAACCCAGGGTGTGGTGGTATCATAGAAACCAAAAGCAGAGAAGGTATCAAGAAGGAAGGGAAAACCAACAGACTCAACTATTGCAGAGGTCGATTAAGATAAGAATGGGAAAACACCATTGGATTGCACACTGTAGGGCAATTGCAGACAAGTAATGAGAAAAGTCAGACCGCAGTGAGAAAGTGGACACAGCAAATAGAGATTACACTTTCAAGAGCTTTGATGGAAAGGCAAGAGAGAAAATAACACGTGGTGAGAGGTGTCAGTGGAGTTTTACTTTGTTCTGGTTTGGTTTGGAGGTGGTAAGGACTTGAGAATGTTTACATTCTGGAGAGGAAGGAGGCAGTGGCAAGGACAAAAGGGAAGATTAGAAGAGGCTAGACCAACAATCCAACACCTTGCATCGACATAGACCGCATCCTGTCTGGAATGCTCCTCCATGTCATCTTTCTCTGGTCAACATCTATGGATCCTTCACCTCCCAACTTAACCACCACCTTCTCAGTGACTTACCTTGTACTCTTAGTCATCACACCTGTCTAATGTCCATCAGCACTGCCAGACTGTACATTCTGAGAAGGCAAAGACGCCATGTCTCATTCCCATAGAGATGCTCAAGGACTTACCGAATCACAGTGTAATCGCACTCCTCGTAAGGACCTGCTACACGTATTAATAAAGTCCAGAGCAGATATAACAGGCTACCAATTCTCACTTCTCCAATGGTTTTCCACCACCTCTATGTGGCAATTTCCGGTTGGGTTAGTTTAGGACTACCTAATTAAACTGCGGAGCATGTGGCTCAAGTGAAGGCAGAAAAGTTAAGAGGAATTTCCCTGGAAAATGGACCTTGCATCAGCTTCTCCATCTTATTTCCTTATCTATGACTATGCCCAGGTAGGGACTAGAAACACCTTTGTCTTTTTACCTTACCCTCAGAGCCCAGACATAAATGTCTTATTCTAGAGAATTCGTCGTGATTAATTAATAGGCAAGACTATAAAGGCTTCCTGGGGACCGGATTAGTTGTAATTGTATGGTGTTTGCTACTATTCCCCAACTTCTATTTGGGTAAGGATAAACTTAGAAAGTGAGCCTTCAAAGGAGATATGTGCCCCTACTACACTGAAGTTTCTGGAGAGACCACAGAATTTATCTATGCTATCCCAGTACCTCCAACAAAGACTGGCACATAGTATTCAAAAAATGCTGGATGAAACAATGAGCAAGTGAGTCTTCAAATGAAACAGGATGCTGTCAGGTATCACTCATTCTGGGATGCACTCATACCAGGTTCCCTAACCCTACTTTTATTTCTTGGCAGGAGCCAACTCTCTCACGTGGCCACACTTGGCATAGTCAGTTGCCAAAGTTTTGGTGGGGGTAGGGATGAGTTGGTAGTCCCCTCATTATCCTGTATCTTTCTTCTGCTGAATTCAGTATTTCTAAGGTGATTTCAAAAAGGAGTGCTCCTCGTGGTGTGTTTGGCTGTAGGTGGAAGCAAGTTATGAACTAAATCTCATGATGAAGTGTTCTCATTACGTTTTTGGCTCTGTCTTGCAGACCTTGTACTTTGAGCATTGGGCACTTACTCGGATTGATCCAAAATGCCAAACCTTAATGGTTCTGAATGTCACTAATTCTAATCCAGATATGGGTGAGAGGCAGATGGTGGGAAATGGGGATCGTGGGATCCAGAGCAAACACTGCTCTCCCAGGAGGGGTAATTTAGAAGCACTGGAGCTGACAGTTGCTAGCTGTTGGCCAATTCAGCACTGCGAAGGCGCACTTTGCCATCCTTTGATGGCAGATTGCTCCAAACAGAGCAGTCTCCTCCCCATTAAGATAGTCAAGCCCTCCGGCAGTCCCTTCGTGCTGAAGGTGAGAGTCTCAGTGGCAAAAAAAGCCAAGTACCAGATTTCACCTTCTGTGTGCCTGCCCCATCTCCTCATGATCACACCATCATCTAGCAACGGTGAGACCGAGATGAACTCTCACCTTCCAATTCTCTGCCACCCACGACTAGGAAGGGAAGTCAGAGTCTCCTACTGAGTAGTCGTTAGACTCTCAGTGGATTGTCACCCAGTCATGGAGACAGAGGGACCAGAGATTGAAGAGAGAGTCTTGGCCAGTGGAAGAACATGGCCAAGCGTGTGGCCCCTGTGTGGGGAATCAGTTGGTCCAGCCCTGTTCTCTGTCCCATCTCTTGAGAGACAGTTGCCTATGATTTTCCTAACATTCTAACTAGCATTACAACTAAAATTTATTTCTTACTGACTCAACAAATGTGCTGGGCACTTTGTTAAATACTTTATTGTGCATTATCTCATCACAACTCTAGAAATTATCATCCCCATTTGATCGATGAGGAAACTAATCATTATGGAAAATAAGTAACTTGTCCAATGTCGATAACAATAAGTTGAAGAGCCAGAATGTGAACCCAGCTCTCTTGGAGCTGGTAGCCAATCACTACTCTGTGTGTAAGTAGTGGGAAGTGTCAAAGCCAGTAGTCCTCCTCACTGTTCCCTACAGCTCCATTCTCTTCCAGCATCTCCATCTGTACGTCCTCCTTATCCACACGCCCTCAAATATATTCAGATAAGAGCTGGAGAATTATTGTAGTCAAACAGGGCCTTGGAGAGAGGGGTCAGGTAGGATATGGAGAGAGGGGGTGATAAGAATTAAAAGTCTAGCTTTATCATTGCCCACCCTTTCAAAAACAAAAACCAAATTTAGGCTGGAGAATCTAAATGAGACCCGAGAAAATCCAGGCCACAAACCCCTGTAGCAACTTGTGAGTCCTGAGAGCTGCCAGCCCCATGTTCAGCGATGATCTTTACTCTGTGCAGCATGTTGGCAGCCACCCCGGGTTCCTGTGGGTATAATTTACTCATGCAATTAATTCATTCATCAGTTTCCATTGATGACCCATGGACCAAGTGCTGGCAAGATAAAAAGATGCACAAGACATAGGCCCTGTCCTTCAGGAGTTCACAATGCAGGAGCTGGACACATGTTTAGATTCTTTTCTTGACTTCCAACAAAGAGACGTTCTTCCAGGTGCAAGATGCCTCTGCAATGCCGAGAACAGAATTCTTGCAGCAGAGGCTGGTGGAAATGACCTCTAAAGCTGTTTACATCTCTAAGAGTCTATAATCCCATGAATCCTATAACCTAACCTTTGAAGAAGAAATTGCATATGTCATTATGATTTTCCAATAAAAGCACAGCTACAACGAGCACCCGATTTTTTAGAAGAGCCCTGGTTTCAAATACCCTGTCATAAATACGTGTAGCTGGAAGACTACATTTGGGAGTGGGTGTCTCTCCAAGCGTGTGTGTTTCCGCATGGAGAGTCTGACACTGGTCCTTTGATGAGTAACTCTGGGCGCTGCTTCCTGGAATCCGTGGTGTTTGCAGTCCTGTCCCTTTGCTTCCCTGCACATGTGGCCGGGAACCACTTTGGGGCGGCTGTGCATGCTCTGCATGTCTGCATGCTGATGGTGCTTCCCCACGGGCTGCAGCTGCCCCACGGTCATGTGCCTCAGCCTGCCTTTATATAGTGTCCTTGCCTATGTGGTGGCACTCAGTCTGATTCGATTCAGATCAGCAGAAGTTGTCAGGCACGGTGTGCGGGGCCCTGCAGGGGACATGGAGACAAATGACACTATCAGGCATACTCAAGTAACTGATGAAACAAAGGCAATGGTTAAGTACTCCTACCCACCACTACTCTAGGAACAGAAGAGGTCTACACCAAGGGGTGCGGGAGAAGAGGATCCGGACAGACTGCCTGAGGCGGGTAGGATGACCCTGGGGAGGAAGCATCATCTGAGCTGGGTCAGAAGGACCCGGAGGATTAGGGTGCAGAGAGTGTGCCGGTTGGAGGCAATAGTGAAAGCCACACAGGAAAGGAGCCCAAAGGAGGGTGCCCAGGGGAGACCCCTCTGGAGAGTCAGGGAGGGATGGAGCTGCTCACTGTGGGTGCTGTTGGGTAAGGACCGCAGGCTGCGTGAGTGTGCACACACGCACGTGTTGTGCGCCGGTGTGTGCATGTGTGCACCCGCACAGAAGAAGCAGCGGTGGGAATAACTCAGTTAAAAATTCAGGACCGGCAACAGAGTTGAGAACGAGGGCTGAATTATAGATCTCTTTTCTGAGGATAGAAGATTAAAGGAGAGGTTTTCTTTTTTGTTTTGTTTTTCTTCGCGGCTGTTGGTTTTAAGTAGGTCATTGGAGCCCCAGTGGTTGGAACTTGCTGGGTGAAGGCAGCGAGGCTGGAAAAGCACCATTCTGGACTTCTTTTCTCCCCACCGCTTCCCCCTTTCTGCTCACATGTGATTTAAAGGACCCACTGCTCTTTGGCCCCGCGGTTTTTACCTGGTGTTTGCCTGTAACAATAAATCCCCCAGGTGTTAATCGTTATTAGTGCAGGTAAATTGGAGACTAATTATCTTCTTTATTGTTCTCCTTTTCATTGCAGAGCCCACATTTCCTTCCAGGGTCTGCTCATCAACATCTTTACTCTATTTCCTAGTGGCCTGCCCCTGCATTCCATTGGTTCTTCTGTTCATTTCCCTCTTCTGCTTGTACCGCAAGGGCAGGAAGCTGTCAGCACTGAGTCTAAAAGCACAGAAAGAAAAGGCTCTCTGGATGAACTTGAAAAGGGCTGGAGACTGGACAGCAAACCAGAAGGAAGAGGAAGAGGAAGACCATTAAATCTGGAGAGCCACCCGCAGCCCTGGGGCAGCCCCGGGAAAGTGCAGACTTTGGAATGGGACTGAGCAGCAAGTGAATGTGAATGAATCCTGACTGGTCCTTCTTGGCATCTGTGGCCTTGGGCCAGTTACCTAGGAATCAGAGGGAATGTTTATTGAGCATGTATGGGGGGCCCCACACCTAAGTGTTTCTTTGTGTATTACCCTCATCTACCCCTTGCATCCTCCCAGGAGCTAGATGATTTACCCTGTTTTCCATTGGCTGTACCTCACAGAGGTTCAGGGTCCCTGTCTGTAAGGAGAGACCCTCCCTCACACAGCCTCTTGGGTATTCGGTGAGATCCCATGGCAAAGCCCGGGTGAGAATGCCCTCTGCTCTCTCCTCCCTTATGTCGCTGACTCCTGGGAAATCACGCGGAGTGGTCCAGTCACACTGGCTCTAGGTTTATCTTTTGCCCCAGATAAGAGGTGTAGGAAGGGGCCTGATGTCAGCAAGGCAAAAGGTATTGGGGATATGCCCTTCATTCACATCCGATCTGCCTCCCAGTGTGAGCGTAACTTCCTTCAAAGCAGAAACCCCATCCTTCCCTCATCCCGTCTATGAATGCTACTCAGGAGTAAGTTCTGCATAGAGGGTGTCCGATCAGTATTGGTCCTTTGATGAAATTGTAAAGCATTTCATAGTCTGTCTTCCTTCCTTCTTTTCTTCCTTCCTTCCTTCTTTTCTTTCCCCTTCCTTCCTTCCTTTCTTTCTCCTTCCTTCCTTCCTTTCTTTTCTCTATTAGCATTAGGTCATTGCTAAGGGAAAAATCATCTTTTACAGCAGTGCTCTAATCAGCCCCCAAGGCCTCATACCTCCCCTTCCTCCCCACGCCAAAAGATCCATCTGGGTCCTGGCCCTGAGCCAATGCCTTATTTTCTTTGACCTGATGGCCTTAGGTTGTAGCACAGGGCATTGTGGTAGTGCCACTTTCCCCTCCTCCCCCAGCAGGGGTGAGGCACTCAGGGGAAGCAGTGGGTCAAGTCTGGTTCCTCAGGGTCCCCTGTTCTCAGCCAGGAATGGTCAGGGGTCGGGGGTGGTTGGAGAGTGTCATGGCTTACGGCTTTCAACAGCTGTCCCCCAGGATATAACACTGTTCCCCCTGGGCCTGAGGTCTCCTCATCTTTGATCAAAAGTTGCTCAGGCCCTGTTGTAGCCAGAATTGGAAATCGATCGGTGCCACCCAACAGACTTGAGGAAACGCATCTGTTTATTGTCTATGTGACCAACAGGGTTGTTTTATCACTCACTAATTTGCATTTCCAAGGAGAGCAATTTATTTTTAATTATTTTATCAGGCACACATGTCTTCTCCAAACATAATTAGCTCCTTTGCGAGGGGAGCATCGGGGGCTCTGAGAGCTCCCAGTGTAGACCTACAGGTCCCTTCCGCTCATCTCCCTTTCTAGGCTCATTTAAAATAGTCCAAGTGTTTTCCTTAAATGTGTCAACACATTTGTCTCTTCCCTTTCAGGTAGGGTGGCATATTTTCCAGAAAACAAAGCTAAAGTTAAGACTTCTTTGAAAAGTATGATGCCCCCTGCCTTTTTTTTCCCGCCTCAGAAACCTGTATTGTAATTGGGATTTTGAAGGGAAAGGGAGCAGAATGGAACCCTGTCAGATAATCAGAGCGGATTCTAGTGCTGCCCCCTGCCTGGGGTCCTCTTTCCCCTGACTCCTTCCCTCTCTCCTCACCTGGGTCCTGCCTTTCAGCTCAGAGCTCACCAGCCACTTCTTTGCGTTTGAATCCGATGCAGACAAGGCATGGAGCGGACACTGGGATGTCCAACTGCGCTGACCGGAGCCAAGCATCCCAGCCCCGGGAGAGGTGTGAGGGGTCCCGTGGGGACTCAGCCAGACACAGCTCCGGTCCCCCGGGGCCGTCACCTTGTTTCTTCTGGCTGCTGTGCTTTCAGACAGCTCGCTAGATGTTCTAAGAAGCCACTATTGCGCTATTTGGCCCATTGTGAATTTTTAGGCAACTAAACCCCGAAGTCGTCTTTTCTCTTTTCTGAACCGAATAAAATTTGTGTTCACCTAAGTCAGTAGACGTTTTACATGAAACCTCTTCTCTTTCCAAAGAGGCACTCTTTCCATTTTACCCTCTAACACTTAGTGAGAACTTCACTTTTATTCACCGATTTAAACTTTTCCGTTCTATGTCAGCACCTGGTTTTCCTTTCAGCGTCTTGGATTTTCAGTCCTCCCTGGCAACAGAACAAACCTGTCTTGGGAGTTGGCTACCTCTGGCCCACAGGCCAAGCACGGCCCACCACCTGTGTTTTAAAACACAAGTTGTTGGAAGACAGCGACTCCCGACTCCCGTTTGTCTGCATATTACCTCAGGCCGCTGTCATCACAAAACAGCAGAGGTGAGTAGTTCCCATGGAGACTGGATGCCTAAAATGTTTACTCTCTGGCCCTTTAAGAAAAAGTTTTCCAACCCTGCTGTGTTTCAGTGGCTAATGCTCTATCTGTCTTAACCATGCACTGTGTTCCTGGGACCCTTGACCTGTTGCATCGGTATCTGTTACACACCTGATTAACTGAAGAATAATCCGAGGTTCTCCAGATTGGCGTCTGGTCCAAGCCGTTGTCAAGTGCGAATCCTCTGCTGCTCCTACTAGAGATGGAACGCTCAGCACCCCAAAGGCGCTCTTGCTCTGTGCGGGATGAGATGACGTGGAGGTGACTAAGGCACGAATAGGCTGTTTTCGTTCTTTTTAGTCTCTGAAGACATGTCTAGGAAACAGCTGATGTAGGCAGAACATGAATACAATGGTAGAAAGTCAAGTGCCATAATGCTTTCTTACAATTGCACAGGAGCTGTTCATCATCTCAGAGTTTCAGGGCACCCCCATGCAAAAGGGGTTGTAATTCCTGTCCTACAGGTAAGGCAGGGACGCATAGAGGGGTTGGGTGGATCCAGGATCATCCAGCTGCTGGAAGAAGAGTGAGAGCTCCGATTTAGGTTTGCTGGCAACCGATCCTAGACTCTTCCCACAGTAGACACTATGCTTAAAGTCACAGAGAGGGGGAACATCTAGTGAAAATAATATCCATCTCGCACTGTTGTTATGAGCATGGAATCAGATACTTACATGGAGATAAGTTGCAAACCATTTTAAGTCATAAGTGAATGTGGGCATAACCAGGTTTTTTTTCAGGCCTCACCTGTCTGTGCCCATAAATGAAATTAAATCAACAATTCTCAAATACTATAGACTTTTGCCCCCAAACTACTTACACGGGGTCTTGGCCATCTATAAAGCGTTCTTCGAGTATTTCTAGGGATTCCATAGCATTTGGGGAATCCATAGGAGCTCATAAACAGGTCCACTCCCACATGGTTTCCTGCTGCTCTGCTCAGATCTATGGGCTCCCACTGCAGCTGGAATGCTGGAACATATGAGGTGTCAACGCTGGACGGCATTCATTGGTCAACAAGGAAAAACACCTTTCATTCTGTCCTCATATCACACTCTGGATTGCAAATGAAACCAAAATTGCTTGTGCCCCCATGTCTCCAAAGATCGTGAAAACAGGTCCTTTAGCTGTTGCCCAGTACCTCGTTGCTCCATAGGGTCCAGCACCAGCCAGTCTGGGCCCAGTCTGGGATAGAGAGGTGTCATGCTGTTTTCCATTTCCCATGCTCAACCCCTGGGAACCTGTTAGTACATCTTCATCCCAGGCCCCCTTCTCCCCTGCAGTTGAGTCATGCAACATGTACTTCTGGGGAGTCCTCCCACTCATCAGACAGATCCAGTGAAGTTCGCATTCCCTGCAGACTCAGCTGGGACTTCTGTTATGTTGGCTATTAATTTTTACCCTGATGCAGTAAAGTGCTGTGGCAATAGAGAAATCAGAGACAACTTCACAAAGGAGATGTCATTTGAACTAGGCTTTAAAGTCAGGAAATATTTTGACAGAAGAAGTTGGGATAAACAGTAGTCTGGGGGGGAGAGGCAGCTCCATGAAAAGCAAAGTGTGTAGAACAGCTTTGGTTGATGTAAGTGTCAGATTTCTGGAGCAATGGGAGATATTAAATGTGGAAAGGTTCGAGTGAGGAGGGGCAAGAGAACAGATCTTGACCATGCACAAAAACTTGGGCTTTATTTGGTGGACAATGGTGAGCCATTGAATGTTATTTAGCTGGCGAGGAGCAGCTCTCCATTAGGAGAATTGAAAAAGCAGCAGCACAGATGATGGGTAGGGGATGAGTGAGGGCTGGGGCAGTACCAAGGCAAAGCAGGGCAGCCAACCTCAAGAAACAACCTCCACTTTCCTAATTCGGGTAACAGGGATAAAACCAACTTTGTGAGGTTTGAGGACTGAACCAAATTATCAGAAAGTTTCAAGTACTGCATCAAGCTCATAGAGGTAGCTAATGTATATTTGTTAAATACAATGATAACACGTTAGGAAATTCTTCCTCTGTTTAATAAATATTGGTTAACCTAATTTTCTATTGGTAAATGTAGAGGTAAGGGAGTTATATCTTTTCACTTAGCTGGCTTTCCATTTGCCTTACCTTTTTTTTTTTTTTAAGACTTTATTTATTTGAGGAGAGTGTGTGAGAGCAAGAGAGAGAGAGGGAGAGAGCGAGCATAAGCAGGGGGAAGGGTAGAAGGAGAGGGAGAAGCAGACTCCCCTCTGAGCAGGGAGCCCCATGAGGGGCTTTTGTGGGGCTGGATCCCAGGACCATGAGATCATGACCTGAGCCCAAGGCAGATGCTTAACTGACTGAGCCACCCAGATGCCCCTGCCCTATCTTTTTTTTTTTTTAAGATTTTATTTTTAAATAATCTCTACACCCAATGTGGGGCTCGAACTCACAACCCCAAGATCAAGAGTCACGTTCTTCACCGACTGAGACAGCCAGAGGCCCTTACCTTATCTTTGGTGCTTGCTTTTATGTTTAATTTACTTGTTAGATACTTGGAGGTTCTACAATGTCGTCTTTAAAACCAAGGCTCCTTCCAGATCAGCTCTGACTTTCAAATAGAGATTTTTTTTTTAAAGATTTTATTCAAATAGAGATATTTTGATGAGAAGCATAATTATCACATTAAACAATTTGCTGAGATGGAAGACCACTTTGGATAGGAGGTATGAGCAAGCTCATATGTCATAAATAACCAATAAATGAAAACCCAAGTTCATTATGCCTTTAAGGTCACAATGGTACAGGGTGTTGAAAGTGTGTGCTTCGATTTTATATGGAGAGATAATCCGTTTTTGTGGATTGAAAGTCTCAGCACTGTTGAGATGTCCGTTTTCTCTGAAATGTTCTGTAGAGTTGGTGCAGTGGTTATCAGTGGGAGAGGGAGGGCGTGGCGGTTGTGCTCTCCAAAGGACATTGGGCAGTTTATGGACATGTGTTTTTGTGTGGCACAGCCTGGGGTAGGAGATTGCTACTGGCACCTAGTGGCCAGGGGTGCTGCCGATCACCCTCCAGTGAGCAGGACGACACCGTTCCCCACAGCAAAGAATTGCATGGCCCAGAATTTCAATAGTGTTGATAAGGAACCCGGATTTAATGGAATCCTAATCAAAATTCCAGGTAATTTTAGAAATTGGCTAGCTCATTCATATAAATAAAAATATAAATAATCTAGGATAGACAATATTTACAAAGAAAAAGTTGGAGGAATTACACTCTCAAGTTCCAGGACCTTCTATAAAGTGTGTTATAGGGACATCTGGCTGGTTCAGTTGGTGGAACATGTGACTCGATCTCAGGGTTGTGAGTCTGAGCCCCATGTTGGTCACGGAGGTTACTTAAAAAAATAAATACAGTGTGGTAGTATTTTCTTTTTTAGATCAGTGTGTTATAGGGGCAAGTATAAACAAGGAAACCAATGGAACAGAATAGAATCCAGAAATATACCTACATATGTACATTTACCTAATTTCCACTATAGGTGCCATTGCAGTGGGGAAATCATTCTTCTTCTAATGAATGATGCTGATACAATTGGATAGTTGTATGAAAAAAAATGAACCTTGACATCTACCTCACATTTCATACTACAAAAGAAAATAATTAATTGGACATCACTAAAATAAAACATTTCTGTTCATCAAAGACATCATTAATAAAGTGATTACACAAGCCATGGATGGGGGGGAAGATAGTCACAAAACATATCTAATAAAGACTTACATCCAGAGTATATACAGAACTCCTATAAATCCATTTTTTTTTAAAAAGTGGGGGAGACTGAAACTCAATTTAAAAATAGGCAAAAGACTTGGACAGGGATTTTACAAAAGAGAATTATCAGAACAGTCAGGAACCATATATATCAGTTCAGGCTTCAGGAAGCATATGCCAAGATGGGATGAGATGTGCAAGGGGTCTACTGAGGGAAATGCCTATGCAGGAAAAGGGGGTGGGGCTGGAGAAGGTGAGGAGAGCCCTGGACTGGGGTGCAGGTTTGACATCTATAAAAGGAAACAGGGAAGGAAGAAGGATTACATAGGAAGAACTTCAGACTCAGTGCAATTTTGAGATAATCTGGGTCAGCTGATGGGAGTCTCTTGTACAAAGGTTGGCTGGTGGAGGAGTGCCCCCACTGTGCAGAAACGGCCTAGCTCTAGTATCCCTGCCATGCTTAGCCTTTGACTGGAAGCAGCCCTGGGAAAATGTGGCGTCAGCACGAGCATGGTGACAGATGTGAAGATCTAGCTGCTGGAAGCTGTCAGTCCGCTCTGCTTCCTTCAGAAGGTTCTCTTGAAGGGAGATTTGAGGAGTGCACTTCCATGGCCACAGCATCTGAAAAGATGCTCGGCATCATCAATCAGCAGCAAACTGCAAATCAAGACACCAATGAGATACTGCTCTCATCAGGATAATTAAAATGTAAGAGACAATATCAAATATCAAACACAGGTAAAAATTCAGAGTTACCAGAACATAATACGTTGCTGTGGCAGTGTAATCGGCTCAACTATTTTGTAAAATAGTTTGGTAGTTTTTGATGAGTTAAACATATACCTGCCCTATGACTTAGCAGTTCTGCTCCTTGCATTTACCCAAGAGAGATGAGCACCTAGATCCACCAAAAGACGTATACGAGACTACTCACAGCTTTATCCGTCATTGCTAAAACCTGGAAACAACCCCATTGTTCATCAGTAGGTGAATGGATACAGAATTTATTTATACTGTGGAGTACTACACAGTAATAAAAATGAACAAACTCTGACCCATATGACACCATGGATGAACAGCACAGAAATTTTTTTAGAGAAAGAAGCCAGACACGAAAGGGTATGCACTATATGATTCTGTTTATTTGAAGTCCAAGAACCAACAAAACAAATCTATGGTGACAGAAGTCAGAATAATCATTGCCTCTGGCAGGGGGCATATTGATTGGGAAGTAGCATGAAGAACCTTCTGGGGAAACTGAAATGTTTTTTATCTTTGGGTAAAGTTTCATGAGTGTATCTTATCTTTATCTAGGTAAAGTTTCATGGTTTCATGGGTGTATACCTATGTAAAAATTTACTAAGCTGTTTTCTTAAGATAGGGATTTCTGTAAATAATATACAACTTATATAAATATAATAATATATAACTTAAATAACTTACAGTGTGTAAATAACTTAAACCTACATTTTTTAAAACAACATCTCTCTTTCAAAAAGTATTTGAGAACCAACTCAATGACCAACCCAGAGTGAGGGATCTTAATGTAAAGGGACATAAGATATATTTACTGCACAAACATTTTCTGATATTCCACATGTGCCAAGACGTATGCTAGGAGCTAGGAATGCAGAAACAATGGACATCATCCACTCTCTCTGAGAGGAAAGGAGAAAGGAGTTAACGTTCATTATATTGGGCAGCCATCACGAGTTACGAGGACTGGATCTTTATGACGAACTTGTGAAGCTGAGATTAAACCATAAACCAGGAAAAAGCAGTTAAGTATCATGCCTTAAGTATGAGTGGCATAGCTATTATTTCAACCCAGGTGCATTAACTCCAAAAGCAACAGTCTCTCACAGTATGCTTCTTCTAGTTGTAAAGACGCTACCCTCTTCCTTTGAGCAAAGATCTGTACACCCAAGGTAGAACAGGAGGACCATTGGGACAAAAAAAAAACAATGATAGGTGCTCGCTTTGTCACATGCTAAGTGCCAATTTGCTCTAAAAAAGGGAGATGAATTTGGACTAGAAAACAGGGGATCCCCTTGCACTCTTTGCCCTGGTTGCTGCAGATGCCCATTTAACCCAATGCATGTTTTTGTTATGAGTTCCCATGACTGAAGGCAAATGCTACAAGTTCTTGTGTCTGTCTTTAGTGAATCTTTGTATTGTTTAATGGTCTGATGGCAGCTATTTGTATCATCCTGCTGGTGGCAGAAAATTCTTTGAGGATCTTCTGTTCCCAATACCCAAGATAGGACCAGCCCAATAAGATGGCACTGATGTCAGAATGGCCTTTATTACTCTCTGTGGCCCCAAAACCTTCTAGTCCTAGAACTGACAAATGGGGATGCTGTGAAAACCCATCACTGTTAAGGCAAAGCTGGAGCAGTGGAACAGGAGTCTAGAGTGCCTACCCTTAGCTTTGACATTGAAGAAGGGTTACTGGCTCTGTCCAACGTCGGGTCCTAATACACACATACCAAATTCTAAAGTCTAAGTTTTAGGTCCAAATTCCTCGCTTGAAACTTTTCCTGACCGAGGGAAAGTGTAGTATTAACTAGGGGTCATTCAAACAGAGTAAACCAAGAGACTTCCCAGCTGGCAACAGCAGGCTAAATGGGGACTGTGATATTTAGTAATCCTTTCACACAAAAGCAATCATCAGAGCGTGCACCCATGTGGGAAGTAAGAGGCAGGGAGATAAAATGGAGGCCGCTAAACTCCTCCCTCTTAGGGTTCTCCACTTTGACTCTTTGCTCCTTTTAGATAGTGTGTCCAATGAATACATCCGGTTTCTTAACAGTTGGGAAGGTGAGCTCCGGATTCAGACTGCCTGCACGCAAATCCTGACATCCATCACTGGCTGTGTCGTCTTTGCCAGTTAATCTCCCTTTGTTCCACTTACCTCGACCATACAAGGAGGGGATGCCAATTACTTCATGGAGTCTGTTGGAAGGGTTAAATGAAATATGCACGTACAGGAGTTAGAATTCATGAATGTTAGGTATCACCGTTATCACCATGGACAAGCTGGGCATTCTAATCCTTTCTATTCCTAAAAAGGAAACCAGATACCTGCATTTGACATTCTAGTTCTTAACATTACAGTGGACAGAGCAGGGTATGGACATGGAATGCAAGCATGGGCTTTGCTACAAAACGGGATCATTGTTTGGGTCCACAGCCCAAGAGCCTAATTTAGAGAAGGATAAGTATGAAGTTGGTGGAAAGAGTCAGCATATCAAGGCAAGACAGAGGAACATTTGGACAAAATTGTCTGAGTGCTTTATAGTTAAATGAAGAGCCGGGTAGTTTAATCCAGCAGTTGCAAGTGAAGATATATAAATATATGGGAATTAATGGGGAATGGAATCACCAGAGACTCCTATCCTAAGGTACTTTATACCTGTATTAATTAGCTAATTCAATTTGCATGTAGATTTGAGTGCAAATGGCACATTTGGAAAACAAATGTTATGGTAGGTAGCAAATAATTAGCTCGGGAATTTGTTTTAGTCGGCACAGGCTGCCATAACAAAATACCACAGACTGGGTGGCTTAAACAACAGAACTTTAGCTTCTCACAGTTCTGGAGACTAAAAGTCCCAGATCAAGATGCCAGCCAACCGGCACGTGCCCTCTTCCCAGCTCATAGACTGCCAACTTCTTGCTGTGTCCTCATGTGACAGAGAAAGAGAAACAGAGAGAAACACACACACACAGAGGAAGAGAGTCTCTCTTATAAGGGCACTAATCCCATCATGAGGGCCTCATCCTCAGGGCATTATTTAACCTAATTATCTCCCAATGGCCCCACCTCCAAATACCATCACACTGGGAAGTAGAGCTTCGTTACATGAATTTGGGGAAGATACAATTCAGTCCATAGAAGAATTGACAGCGTAATTAATGAGCTGAACTGTGGTTTGCTCTGTGCCTGTGCTCTTCATGCCTGTTAGCATGGTTCAGAGGGAGTAAGTTATTTGGTGTATTTTATTGTACATGCACACACTCGGGTGGGGTATACAGCTTAACATCAAAGCTGCTCAAGAGGGCAGAATTTCCCCACCTACCGCTTAGCCATGCTCTAGCTGTTCTGTCAGACATAGGCAATTAGGAAAGGGGCAGGAATTGTGTCATCCGATAAAAAAGCGTGAGGATGGAAAGGGATTGCTTAAACATGCCTGCTGAGCTCCAGGCAGGCATACACAGAACCCGCGCAAGTCCTCTTCCACGGCCCCTCTTTAATGCTGGACTGAAGGAGAAGTGTTGAGGGTTGGCAGGAGAGGTAGTGGGAAAGTGGGAGAAAAAGAGGAATGGGAGAGAAGAATCAGGCAATTAGCATAAGAGTGAGAAAGCAGAAAAAAAGCCAACAAACCACAGAAAGCACCACCTCACAGCCCCGGCCCCACCCAAGCTCTTCTCTCTGGCTGAGGTGGGTCTGTCACATCCCCAGCACCAGGCACCAGCAGGGTCTGAAGGAACCCACCGACTGGAAGAAGGAAGGAGGCTGCCTGCTTACAGGAAGAAACTTCCAGATGCCAGAAGAGGCGGCAAGCCCCTCAGCAGGAAGGCCAGCCCTCGCTGTCTCCCGGCTACTGGGGAGGACCAGAAGCTCTGTCTGCTGTGTGGAAGACCTCTGCTTAGAGCAAGGTGGAAGTCGGTCCAGGAAAGGGAGGGTGGGAAAGCTCTAAAGGAGAAGTGAAGAGCTAGGAAGAGCTCCATCTTTTGAAGGGGATGCCCTGGGCTACCCAGGAAGGCTGCCTCAGATCTTCATCAAAAGAGTTATTAACTCTCCTTCTTCTCATTGTTGGACCGGAGCAAATCCCTCACCTAGAACCAGTTGGCCCTCATCCAAAGGCATGGAAGCTGGAGAGAGCACCAGGAGGGAGGTGGCAGATTAGATAAGAAGTGAGAAGTGACAGATGTTGTCAGGCAAGTCGACAAGATGGGAGATGGTGTGGCTGAATGAATCACTAGGCTGGCGCCAGGCAAGGGCCTATGTCCTGAAGAACCACATTCCCCCTGCAGCTTCCAGGCCTCTTCCTGTGCCGCTCACCAAAAAAAAAAAAAAAAAAAAAAAAAAAAAAAATCGCCCACATTAACCTCACTTCCGCTTCCGCTCCGCTTCGCAGGCTGGTAAGTCAAGGGACGGGTAGAGAGCATGCGCGAGCGGCAGCAAGGCACTCAAACCGGAAGGAGCCGCATGGCACTCCGCGCTGGCCCAAGTCAGGATGCCTCAGGCACCAAGTTTACTCGGAGAAGAGCTCCCCAGGTCGTGCAGAAGTGCTCTGCCTGCTTCAGCATTTCTCCTGGCAACTCAGATGGCGTCCAAGAGAGTAGGCTTGTCAAGTGTTCTGTTGACACGGAGTCAGGAGATAGCACTAATAGGTCAGCTGACAGGAGTGAGATTCAGAGATCTAGACAGGTTAGAATGATGGAGCCACACTATCAGGGTGAAAGATAGAACCCAGAGTTAAGTTCAGGCAATTAGATACACCAGGTAAAGGAGATACGAGTTCATGCGTGAAAAATGAAAGCTGTGGTTCTGGTTGATTGCACACTTGATAGGAATTACTAGCGTGACATATTTGTTAGAAAGGAGAGAGAAATTTTTTGCTGCTTTATATTGCATGTGTATCGTGGTCATATCTAAAATAAAGGAGATCATTATCCCACAGGATTCTTCATATTGAATTCTATTTGCGATGCCTCAAATGAAGCAAACATTCATTGAAAAGTGCTGGTAGGGGAGTCCGGAGGGGAGAAAAATGATTGCAGCAATTGGAGCAGACTCTCTGAGGACTGGGAATACGAGGAGATGTGGGGAGGATAGAGAGAGCTGCATTCAGAGATTTGAAAGTGACATTGAAAAGAATTAAGTGTATGATGCGTAACTCCAGATAATATGTAAGCGGAAGCTTCGGACGGAAAGACAGATTCCTCCTCCATATACATTAGAACTAACTGCCATTTTGATAGAGAATTTGCTGTGACCCGAAGTTCCTTTGCTGAATCCATTAGTGATGATGTGGGAGGGGATTGGGTGGGCAAGCTAGGTGCCTCTAGGTCCCTTCCCCTCTATGGTTTAGTTTATTTCACTTACCAGATATGTATTGAATTTCTACATACTGTGGTGAGCAAAACGGAACCAGTCCCTGCTCTCTTGGCACCTATGTATATAATCTATGAGGAAGAGAGAGACCATCAACAAGGAAACAACAACAAGCTAACTAAATGTTATGCACAATGCAAACAGGGTGCTGAGGCAGAGAAGAGCAAGGAAGGATCTCCTTAGATTAAGTAGTCATGGAAACTCTCACTGAGGGGATACTTCAGCTGAGACCTGAAGACCTAGGGTCTAAGGCTTTGAAAGAACTAGGAAAACATTCCAGGCAGAAAGTACAACATGAACAACAGCCTTAAGGTAGGACAAAGCCGGGCGCAGTGAGGCAAGGAGAGCTGGTCAGGATGGCTGGAACACAGGCGGCGGGGAGGAGAATGGCAGAAGGTGAGAGAGAGAGAAGCAGACAGGGCCAAGGTCACATGCGGCCCTCCATGAGCCAGGATGAGGATTTAAACTTTTTTTCTAAGTTGAATGGAGAGTTTCCGAGTCGAAGTGTTTTAAGCAAAGAGTAAGGGAATCCGATTCATGTTTTTAAAAGGTTGATGAGTTCTGTAAGACCATTCTAGTACAGAAGAACAGCAGCAGAAAACAGAGGCTGTTCTCCTCCAGCCCCTCGGTTAACTCAGCAAAGAGATGGCGCAGAGCCAGCCAGAACTCTGCCAGAGTTTCTCAGGCCCGAAGATCCCAGCACCTGGGGAGGCTCAAAACTTCATGGCAAAAGTCTTCAGAGTGAATTCTTCATTCTCCACTTGAGAATCTGGAATCTACCCTAGTGCCTGAAGAAATGCAACTCAGAGTGACACCAGGGCACAGTCACCAAGGTCCTGAGACTACGGTGTCTGTAACTTGTGAAGAGGCAAGGGTTTTAGGGAATGAGTGAGAAGTGTCCTTGCTTTCTATTGATATTTGGAATCTGGGTTGAGGATAAGGTTGGAATTAAGCAAAATAACTCATATAGAATTAAGGGAATAGGGGAAAAGATAATCTTGCTATAAGGTTTGAAGTGAGATACCAAAAAGTGGATGGGCGGGAAAAAGACAATACAAGAAAGAAAGGATTATAGAAAGGTCAGGACCAGCCAGCAGGACTGAGAAGTGAAGGAGTTTTTAAGAGGCGCAGTGCAGAGGAGTGGAAATGTGGGTCCTCCAACTGCTTTTCCGCCGACAGGCTGACAGCATCACATGCTATACAGAAAAATGCAGAAAAAATAAAAGAGCCACCGATAACCCTACCATCTTAAATAAGCATGATTGTTGTTTGGGTCATTCCCTCATTTTTTTCTATGTCTCTGCTTTTAATGGAAAGACATTTGGATTTTTTTTCAATCCTAACGGTAACACATGTGAGTTGCACAAAATAAAATCGCACCCATCTCCCAACCCAACCTCTCAGAGCCATGGGAATGGAACCATACAATGTAGAGTCTTAAAACTTAATTGTTGTGGGGCACCTGGGTGGCTCATTTGGTTAAGCATCTGACCTTCGTTTCGGCTCAAGTCACGATTTTAGGGTCCTGAGATCCAGCAAATCCCCACCCCCCACCTTCATCCCGCTTCAAGCTCTGCATGGGCCCCCATGTGCAGTCCTTTGGCTGGCTGTGGACCTTGATTAAGATTCTCTCATTTCCTCTCCCTCTGTCCCTGCCCTCATCCCGTGCATGCTCAGGGTTCTCTCTTTCTCTCTCAAAAATAAAAGTTAATAGTTTGTTGTAGTTAAGCATTTTTCACATGACTATGATCATTGTATATGTAATTGTGTTACTTAACATTATACAAACCATAACTCTTTCTTTGATCTCCTTGGATTAATAATGATTGATGTCATTTTTACTTAGGTTTTAGTTTAAGTTCCATACAAATCTTTAAAGGAAAAAGCCTTTCAAAACCACTGAAAAAGAGGAAGATGATGGCTAATAAGCACATGAAAAGGAGCTCAACGTCAAAAGTCATCAGGAAATGCAAATTAAAACCCAAAGAAGATCCCACTTCACAACTAGGAGAATGACTATCATAAAAAAAAGGCAGTCAATAGCAAGTGTTGGTGAGGATGTGCGGAGGCTGGAAATTTTATACCCTACTTGGGAGAAAACAAAGTGCTTCAGCCACTTTGGAAAACAGTGGGGCAATTTCTTAAAAAGTGAAACCTAAATTTACTGCACGACCAGAAATTCCACCCATCAGCGTGTACCTGAGAGGAATGAAAACAAATGTCTACACAAACACTTGTTAATATTCATAACAACATTATTCCTAACAACCCCAAAGGGAAAACAACCCAATATTTATCAGCTGAGGAATGAATACAATGGAATACTCTTCTGCAATAAAAAGAATAAAATGTGGATACATGCTACAACATGGAGGAACCTCAAAAGCATTGTGCTTCATGAAGACAGAGGCAGTAGGTTACATGCTGTATATTCCATTTACATGAAATGTCCAGAAAAGGCAGACGTATAAAGACAGACAGCGGATCAGTGGTTGCTTGGTACTGGGGGTGTTAGGATTACTATGCGTGGGTTTGAGGGAAGTGTTGGGGGTGATAGAAACGTTCTTAAGCTGGATTATGGTGATGGCTGCACAACTTTATAAGTTTACTGAAAAAGTATTGAATTGCACACTTACCAAACACACACACACACACACACACACACAGTAGATGAAGGAGGGGGCACTCTGAACCATTTTGGGGACAGCATTTTAAGATGAGTGAAATTTGGCATCTAATAAGAAATATGGTACAACAAAAGAATTTGTTAAGTCTCTTGGCTTTACAAATGATAACCAGATTTATCCTTAACGTAATATCATCCTGACGGTGCCTATGTCAAAGGATGAATTTAAAATGGTCCTATCTTTGGGGGCGCCTGGGTGGCACGGCGGTTAAGCGTCTGCCTTCGGCTCAGGGCGTGATCCCGGCGTTATGGGATCGAGTCCCACATCAGGCTCCTCTGCTGTGAGCCTGCTTCTTCCTCTCCCACTCCCCCTGCTTGTGTTCCCTCTCTCGCTGGCTGTCTCTATCTCTGTCGAATAAATAAATAAAATCTTTAAAAAAAAAAATTAAAAAAAAAATAAAAATAAAATGGTCCTATCTTTGAAAGGCACAATATGAAAGGAAATCGAGTTGCACTTACATATCCTTAACCAAAAAGAATGAAATAGGAGGGCCTTGTGTTTATGTTCAAATGCCGCCACCGCGTGATCATCTAGAAAATGACACCACTTGGTTTGCTTTTTTTTTTTTTTTTTTTTTTTTTTTTTTTTTTTTAACCTTGAATTTGTTGAGCCATGTCTGTATACGTATAACAAATACCTCGGTGCTTGGTTTTGTGTAGGTTAAATATCGGAATGGATCGCTGAATAATTGATGCTTCAAAAAAATACTGTAGTGGCAAGAACTGTATTGGGAATCTCAAATAGCTTCCAGCCCCTGAGCTTTGTGACTTTGAGCCCGAACGAACAAGATTAATCTGTGGGCCCTAACTGGTCCCCAAGTTCAAGCAGAGGCTCTCTGTAAGATAGCAGTTAGGAGCATGGCGTTGGGGTAAGTTCCTAGCTACTCTGAACTTTAGTCTTCTACTCTTTAAAAGGGATAAAGAATACTCACTGCCAAGGTCGGTGTGACAACCAAATGTGAAAATGGACATAAAAACACTTACTCAGAATACTCTTCAGAAAATAGTGGGCTGCAATGGTTCCCACCAATAATCACGTGCCTCCTGGGCAAAAATCCTTTATCTGACATTTTGAAGTAGTTACGTCTCCCCACGCCACCCCCAAAATGATTAAGCAAAACCCCTGAAAGACAGAAGTTCAAAAAACAAAATGTATTTCTTAGAATTACCAATTGGAAAAACACATTTGATCAATTTAATTATTAAAATACTGAGTAAAGCCAAAGGCTGCAGAGAAGCTGGAATATTAGAAATAACTGGGGATCACTCATTTTTTTTTAAAGATTTTATTTGAGAGAGAGCGTGCATGAGCAGGGGGAGAGGGAAAAGCAGACCCCCCGCTGAGCAGGGAGCCTGATGTGGGACTCCATCCCAGGACCCTGAGATCATGACCTGAGCTGAAGGCAGACGCATAACAGAGTAAGCCACTCAGGCACTCTCACTGATTATTTTTAAACAATACGGAGTGACAAGGACGTCAAGGGGTGACTGTTGTAGCCGATCCTCTCACGACCAGTTCCTTACAGGTGCCTGACATGTTTAATATATGCCAGCCAGCACACTATCTGAAACTAATGAGTGTCTACTATATTACTCCTTCACCCATTCTATTTCCTGAGGATGTCAAAATAGCGAGATGACCTTAGCTTTTATTTTCCAGGCAGATATTCTGGCATGACTCATACATTGAGTTTTTGTTTGTTTTTAGCAGCTTTATTGAGGGATAATTTAGATACCATAAAATTCTCTAACATATACAGTTGTCCGAGTCTCGGTAACCATATACAGTTATGCAGCCATTACCACAATTCATTTTAGAATAATTCCATCATATACTTTGCATTTGACCAGCCCAATAGGGAGAATTTACTGGATCATTAACCTATGGATGTAAACCATCTAGCTTTGGAACCTAGCCTAGGTATTTCTTTTGAACAAATTAAGCTTTAAAGGGAAACAAAATAAAACTCTCAACTTTATAGGACACCTGGGTGGCTCAGTCAGTTGGGTGTCTGCCTTCAGCTCAGGGCTCAGGTCATGATCCCAGAGTCCTGGGATCTGAGTCCCCCATCAGGCAGCCTGTTTCTCCCTCTGCCTTCTGCTTTCCCTGCTTGTGCTCTCTCTCTGACAAATAAATAAATAAAATCTTTTTTAAAAAAAAGATTTATTTGACAGAGAGAGACAAAGCGAGAGAGGGAACACAAGCAGGGGGAGTGGGAGAGGGAGAAGCTGAGCACGGAGCCCTATGCAGGGCTGGATCCCAGGACCCCGGGATCATGACCTGAGCCCAAGGCAGACACTTAACGACTGAGCCATCCAGGAGCCCCAGTAAATAAATAAAATCTTAAAAAAAAAAAAAAGAAAAAAAGAATTGCCTTCTTTAAAAAAAACCCAAACTCTCAACTTTACTCAAAATAGAGGTCAGTGAAACACATTCTCTTCAGGGGTCTGCAGGCTAATTAGAATATAAATTAAACATATAAATTAAGAATAAAAGTTAATACATGTACACTAATATATATTTTTGAAAAGCATATATTATATAATTCCTTATAGCTTATGCCTCATTCCTTATATTATGGCCACCTTTCACCCAAGGACCACCTTGTTTGTTTTCTCACTCTCATAAATATGGTTAGGTGGGATAAACAGCCTGAAGCCTGAACATTTTGATCTCGCATATCCCAAATTTATGGCAGAAATATCCCCCCTTTCTGTAATTTGGCTGTGCACACTTCCGTGGGGTCGGATCTGAGACATTGCCTTAGATCCTGCAGAGGAAGAGCTCCTTTAATGGGCATTTTAAGAGGCCCTGATTTTGTCCTATTTGTTTCCAAAAGCTTATCTATTGAAGAAATAATTAAATTACCTTGCCCCTCACCCTGCAGCTGCAGTACTCACGGTCTACTTCTCCCAATACAGCACCCAGTAGGTATATACACAAAAATCTCTCAATGAAAGAATTATAATCTAGGTATAAGGAAAATGCCTCTATTTATTATTTGTTTTTTGTTCCTGCCTTATTTCTAAGTTTATCAATAGGTGTTTCAGAGAGGCGGTTATGTATAAACTACCTCCACTTTGCTTCCAAACCCACCTTTATCTAGCCTTACAGCGTTTACTAACTCCACTCATCTTGACATTGAAATTCTATTTTACTTTGTTATTTAAGTGTTCGATGTGTGCTAACTCAGCCTCCTTCATATATGAAGTTCCTTGTGGTTAGAATAATTGTTTCAAACCTTGTGTGTTAATAAATGAATTCTGTATTTCTTGAGCACCTCGTTCACACTGGGTAAACAAAAAGCTACTTAATAAGTACTTGTTTAATTAACAATGATACCTCAGGTTTGTCTCCCCTCCTGTGAAGCCCCTGCCTCCTGTCTCCCCCCCCCATTTACATTTATCATATAATCCGGATTTACTAGACATTACAGATTTTCTGTCCTACTGTCCCATAAGAACAGTTGCATGTGTCACACCATATGTCCCGGCATATGGTTCTCAATAGCTGTAATATGAATCCATCTCTATTGCAATACATCTCTGATTTCTATTCCTCCCTTTTTGCTAATAGCTCTGATTACCATTTCAAATAGTTCCCTTTCTTTTAACTTCAGCCTCGTTTAACATTACAAAAGCATACTAATAGGACAAGTTTGACAATACAAAATATACAGAGTAGCTTTCATCAAAGGTTATCTATTTCTTCCCTGCTGTTTCCACTTTGACTCCTCCAACTCAGGGTTCCTGCTTTAAGAGGGCCTAGAGAACATTCAGTCCACAGGAAGCAGCTGCGCAGTCCCCGGGGCACCTGTCTGTGGATCGCCCACTCACTCATTCCGTGACCTTGGTTGAGTCACTCAAATTCTATGAACCTCGGGGTCCTCCCTATCATGCTGCCCATCTCACCGGGCTGCCGAGTCAAGAGAGACGTGGGTGTGTGAGCACTCTAAGTCTAAAGCGCAATGCAAAGTTAAAGGATTGCTGGAGGGGGTGGGGGGTGCAATAGAAGTCTTTGTGCCTGCACTCCCCCAGACTTTTCGGGTCACCGTGCAGCTTACGCGCCCAGGAGCCCGCACACCACCGCGCCCCAGCCCTGCAAGTTCACAGGCTCCTCTCGGGGCAGCAGCTTCTCCCGGCCTCCCCTCCCCCGGGACCGCGCCCAGGCCCCGGGTCGGAGACCACCGCGAAGCTCCGGGCGCCGTCGGCCACCGGCAGAAGGGTGCCTTCCTCGCAGAGCTCCCCTGTGTAGTTGCAACGCGTGCTCCCTCTAGGGCCGCCTCTTGGTCTCAATTATAAGCTGGAGTCTCCCCCGGACTCAGCTTCGTCCTTTCCGCTCCCAGCACCAGCCGAGAGAAGCCCCGCCCCCGGAAAGCCCCTGGCCCAGAACGCCCAGCCACCCTCCAAAAGGCCCCGGCAACTTCAGCCACGCCCCACTATTTAAACTCAGGGCGCCCGCGGGGTTGGCGGGTTAAGGCCCCGCGCGGTGAATTATGGGGGTTGAGCCTGCAGAAGGTCGATGCTGATTGGCTCCTGAGCGAGGCGGGAGGAGTAAAAGGCGGAAGCAGGCATTGGGGGCGGCCTCCGTGGAATCGGAGACTTGCGCTCTCATGGAAGCAGTTAAGTGTTCGGAGCACGGTAAGGGGTCCGCCTCTTTTAGGGGCCCCCGGGGTCTGTCAGTCTAGCTTGACGTAATCGTTGTCAACCTTCTCTCTTCAGGGATCGTCTGCCTTCTCAAGACCGGCGTCCGCGATGGCCCGAATAAAGGAAAGAGCTTCTATGTGTGCCCGGCTAACACCTGCAGCTTCCTGCTTGCAGCCGAGTAAGTCTCGAGCTGGGTAGGACTGCCTGCCAGCGCCAGCTCCCCTCAGCCCGGCGCCACAGGCACTAGGAGAGGTGGGGACCCTGGTCTGTGCAGCCAGGGCTTTTAAGGAGTTGGTGATCCCAGGGCAGCGTAGCGTTAGTTTAGGAGGCGCTCCGGTCCTGCTAGTTTGGCCCTGGGCAGCTTACTCACCCTCTCTGGGCCTCCGTTTCGCCCACCTGTAAAATGGAGGGTCAGCTACATCTGGAACCTTATGGTCCTTTCCAGCTCCGGGTTTCTTCTTGCTTGTCAGGCCTTCTGCTCGGACATTGCCTCTCCCAGCTAAGTGAGGACATGCAGACATAGTAGAAAATAATTGGTCCACGTTTTGTACTAGTTTCAGGCCGAACTTGTTTTTAAATGTCTGAGGTTAAAACTTGGTGGTGGTTAGATTATCAACTCCTTTTAAAAATAGGATTCTCTGGGGGCGCCTGAGTGGCTCAGCTGGTTAAGCATCTGATTCTTAATTTCCGCTGGGGTCATGATCTTAGGGACCTGAGATAGAGCCCTGCTTGGGGCTGCCCACTGGGTATGGAACCTGCTTAAGATTCTCTCTTTCTGCCTCCCACCCCCTTGTGCCCTCTCTCTATCTAAAAAAAAAAAAATGTTCTTTGTATTTAAAGTGTGAGATTGATAATCCAAAGAAACAGGTTACGTTAGGGATTAACGCTGAGAGAAAATCAGATAACTGACCGGCATTCTGGTTTTACAAAATTGGAAGCTGAGACCCAGAAATATTAAGCAGCTTCTTAAAGTGAGAAAAGTTAATACTATTGTCATAAAGTGTTAATAAGGTCCACAGCCTATATGAATTTTTAAACCTTATCACATTAAACATTTTTTCCTGCTCTCTCATGAATTTGGTAGAGAAACATAAATTTTCTCCATCTCATGTAAGGCCCAAAGTGGATATCAATACTAGAAAATAAAGTATTTTTTAACATGTATATATTAACTTATGTTTCCCTTACGTGATTTAGATGATTTGTGTCTTTGTTGTGCTTTGAAGCTAAGTGAAAGAGTTTGTATCTGTTTTCAGATTGGCAATAAATTTTTAGAGAAAATACTTTCTTAGCCCTCTAGTAAGTTGTCCTTTTATCGGAAAGAAATTATCCAGTTTAGTTAAATCTGAAATGATTTTGAGAAAAGCAGTGCCAGATCTTAAGATGGAAGGGACAAGCCAGTTAAGCAATCAACAACATATCGTTAAGTCAGGATTTACTATTTATTTGTAATTTCTGTACTGAGTTTCTTAGGTTCTGTACCTAGCTCAAGTTTCATGAAACATGGAAGCATGTTCAGATTTATAGGAATTAAACATTAACGGTAGCATAAGATTCAGTTTTATGTTAAAAAAAAACATAACTTTGGGGCACCTGGCTGGCTCAGTTGGTGGAGCATGCGATCTAGGGGTTGTGAGTTAGAGCCCCATGTTGGGTGTCGAGGTTACTTGAAAATAAAATCGTTAAAAAAGAAAAAGAAACAAACCGTTATATGGAATACTGCTATCAAACTAGTACAATATAGTATTTGACTTGATTACAGTTATATGAGAAACTTGACCGATTTGGGATATATCTGGTAACCAGGATATACGCAAAACAAGGGAAGAAACAAGCACCACAGGTCATGTGTGAATACTTTAGCTCTTCACTCAAAACTATGTAGCCTCATGTGTTATATATACATTCTCATAATACGTTGGAAAAGAAGAGTTAAAAAAACTTAAGCCAGACATGCAGCAGGTTAGGAGAGCCTGCTCCTAAACAGATTGTTATGGGAGAAGGGATGATGGAAGAACTTGGGGAAGATTCACAGCCAGTCTTAGATACTTCAGCCGTTCCTGGGGGATCTCACAATGAAGAGGTCGCAGAACACAGTATAGCTTTGAGCTTTTGAGTCATCAGGGAAAAGGCGTATTTATTGTCATCCTGTCTTTGAGGGGAGCGGGGAAAAAAAATGAAAGCTGTGGAGCCTTTCTCCAGAGGAATGCACGTAGATGTACATATGTATGGGGTTTACAAACTAGGGGCGCTTGGGTGGTTTAGTCGGTTAAGCCTTGGGCTATTGATTTTGGCTCGGGTCATGATCTCAGGGTCATGTGATTGAGTCCCGAGTCAGCTTGGCACTGGGCATGAGCCTGCTTGAGATTCTCTCTCTCTTTCCTGCTGCCTCCCCCACCCTGTGTGCGTGCTCGCATGCGCACGCACTCTCTCTGTCTCTCAAAAATAAACAAACAAATCAATAAATAAAACCCATAGTTTGGATTTAATTTTAGACAGTTGATTTCTGTTGTCTCCTAAAACAAAATTTCCTTTTTTTTCTCCCTTCCAGTATTCCTGTTTCTCATTGTTTATTGCATGAGGACTGTGTGGTAGGGCTTCAGGGTTTGCTTCTACCGCCAGGCAAGGAAGAATATAGGTAAGTGTCTAAAAGGAACATCTAAGTGTGTTTGCTTCTTTCTTTGCCTGGAAGAGTTACAGCCAGGTGTGTTTTCCTAGGATTGACTATTCTGTAAATATCATTTTTAACAAAGAGGATTTCTGTATGTATTGAATGCCTTCTGAGCTGTTCCTCCCTCACTGCTGAGCAACTGGTTAATTTGCGAATCTGGTTAATTTCAGAGCAACTGCTCTACCTTCCTCCCTCTCCAGGGCTCTTCAGGAGCCAGTAACATCGGCCCACCAACAGTCATTAACTTGCAGTGACTTGTCAACTTTTACATTCTGGTAATAGAATGAAGTAATGTCTAAAAATGTCTAAAGTATGTTAAGCACTCAATAAATGTTGGTTTCCCTTTTTTATGAAAACTAAGAGGTAAGGCAGGGAAATCTATATATAGGTGGCAGGTGATATTTGTCATGAGTATTGACAGGTAAGTAGGAATTCAGTAGGGGCAAGAAAAGGGTCCTATTTAACAGATCAATACCCTGCCTTAGGGTATAGAGTTAGGAAATAACCAGGAATTGCGAGCATTTGGTTTGGTAATAATTTAGCATGTGTTTGAGTAGAGATTTCAGAAGATAAGGCTAACCAGGAAGGCAGGGGCCAGATATGATGGTCATTATATGATATTCTGTGCAGTTCAGAATTGATATATCCTAGATCAATCCTCCCACCCCCGATATTGGCATTTCAGTACCATCTTCACAATTTTTACATAGCTGAATATTGCCTATATTGCTCTTTTTCTTATTTGAGTTGTGGGTACAGTAGGGTGCATAGATTTTAAGTGTTCGACAGTTGAGTTTGAGAAATTGATATAACCAAGACTCAGTCAAAATACAAAAATATTTCTGTTATCCCATTAAGTGCCATTGGACCCCCTTCTAGTTAATCCTCCCCTTCCACCGTAGGCAACCACTGTTTTGATTCCTTCGTTTACGTCTGGCTTCTTTTATGTAACAGTATCTGTGAAATTCATCCATGTGGTTGTGTGTATCAGTATTTCATCATTATTGCTGAGTTGAATTCCATTTTGTGAGTATCAGTTCTTGTGCTTATTTGTCACCTGTGTATCTTCTTTGGTGAAGTATCTGTTTAAATCTTTTGCCCATTTTTTTCATTGAAAATTTTATTAAGGTAATTGTAGATTCTCATGCATTTATAAGACATAGTACAAAAAGATCCCCTGTAGACTTTACCTAATGGGAACATTTTGCAAAGTGTATATAAATAGTATATAATATTACAATCAGGATATCGATTCTGTCCATTGATCTTATTTGTGAAAATAGTTTTCCTTGTACTGATGTGTGTGTGTGTGTGTGTGTGTGTAGATTTAGTTCTATAGTTAATGTGTAGTTTTTTGTATGCACCATCACAGTCAAGATATGGGACAGTTCCTTCACCACTGAATTCCTCTACCCTGACTCCCTCCACCTCATCTCTTGCAACCAGGAATCTGATCTCCATTTCTAAAATTTGTCATTTCAGAAATGTTACATCAATGGAATCATAAAGTGTAACTTTAGGGGATTTTTGCCTATTTTAAAAATTGTGTTGTCTTTTTATTATGGAATTGAAAGAGTTCTTTATATATTTCCTGTACAAGTTCTTTGGCAAATACATATATAATGAATATTTTCTCCAAGTGTTTGGTTTTCATTTTCTTAACTCTTTTGAAAAGCAGAAGTTTTTAGTTTTTATAACGTCCAGTTTATCATATTTTTGTCCTTTGTGCTTTATGTTTTCTCTCTGAGAAACATTCTAAGAAATCTTTGCCTGCCCCAAGATCACAAATTTCTCCAAGGGTTTCTTCTAGAGGTTTTATAGTTTGTTTTCTTGATGGCTTTTCTGTTTAGTCTGTGATCTACTTCAACTTAATTTTGGGTCTCTTATGAGACAGGAGTAGTTCATTTATTTTTCCGTATATTACTGAATGAATATTTTTCAGTTGCCTTAGCACCGTTTTGAAAGACTTTTCTTTCCCCATGGAAATGCTTGGCACTTTGTAAAAAATCAGTGACTACCATGTTATGGATCTGTTGTTTGAACTTGCTAATCTGTTCTGTTGGTGCTTTTGCCTGTCCTGATACAATCAGATAAGATAGTGTGAGTCTTAACATTCTTCTTTTTTCAAGATTGGCTCTTGTGGGTCATTTGCATATAAAATGTATCATCGACTTCTAAATTTCCTTAGAAAACCTTGTCGGTATTTCACTGAGTCTGTATAGATCCTTTTGGGAAGAACTGATGTTAGGGGCGCCTGGGTGGCACAGTCGTTAAGCCTCTGCCTTTGGCTCAGGGCGTGATCCCAGAGTCCTGGGATCGAGCCCCACATCAGGCTCCTCCGCTGGGAGCCTGCTTCTTCCTCTCCCACTCCCCCTGTTTGTGTTCCCTCTCTTGCTGGCTGGCTCTCTCTCTGTCAAATAAATAAATAAAATATTTAAAAAAAAAAAAAAAGAACTGACATTAATTTTGACTTTCCAGTGTATGAGCGTGGTGTGTTTATGCTTTTTTTTTTTTCCAGCAATATTGAATAGTTTGCATTGTAGAGTGCTCTACCCTTTTTGTTAAATTTAGTCCTCAGAGAGTGTTATGGTTTTTGATGCTATTGTAAATGGAATTTTTAAATTGTTCACTTTTTTAAAAGATGTTTATCTGAGGTGGGGGAGGGGCAGAGGGAGAGCATCTTCAAGCCGACTCCCTGCTGAGCATGGAGTTCCGCATGAGGCTCAGCCTCCTGACCCCGAGATCATGACCTGAGCTGAAACCAAGAGTTGGATGCTCAACCAGCTGAGCCACCCAGGCGCCCTGAAATGTTCACGTTTTGACTGTTCTTTGCTAGTACAGTGGGGCTGGCAAGCCTCTAGAGCCTGAAGTCAGGATGTCCTGATACCTAAAACCATTTATGCATTGCTGCAGGAGAGGGGGGAGCTCCACCATGTGGTTCTAGGTTGTAGGAAGCCACTGAAGAATGTTTGGTCCAATTTGCATTAATAAAAGAGGAGCTCTGAAGACGGTTGGTTAGAAAGGAAGATGGTGGAGGCAAGGAGACTGCTGATACAGAAGTGCTATTAAATGTCTAGTAAATGGCAGAGTCCGTATCATTTACCGCCATAGACTCTTCTATGATAGGATGATGAGGCAACTAACATTGGGAGAGGTCGGGAAAGGAAGCAGGTCCCAGGGTTGTCGAGTGGCATTGCTGGGATGCAAACCTCAGTCTAGCAGATTCTAGATGTATCCACTTCAGTCTGTCGTGAGAGGTGTGCTTGGATTGACGCATTGGCAGTGGGGTTGGATGCACTTAGATTGTGGAAAACTTCCTGAAGGAAAATCAGTAAGACAGTTTTTTGGTAGGGCGTTTAATCATGTGCCTTTCTCCCTCATTTTCCCCTCAGGAATAGGGTTCCTCGCAGTCCCCACTTCCCTGGATTGTGAGGATTCGGTGAGGTCATGGGTATGATGCATGGGGTGTGGCGTTTGGCTCGCTGTCAGCACT
Source organism: Ailuropoda melanoleuca (assembly GCF_002007445.2). Classification (NCBI taxonomy): domain Eukaryota; kingdom Metazoa; phylum Chordata; class Mammalia; order Carnivora; family Ursidae; genus Ailuropoda; species Ailuropoda melanoleuca. The sequence continues at coordinate 83,124,264 of NC_048219.1, forward strand.
CAGTCAATGGTTGTTAAGTTCGGATTTACGGGTGATGAGTTCACCATTAAGCAAGACAGGGAAAGAAAGGTAACATCAATAGAGGATTGGGATGTGTGGCCAACACAGACAGCTTTGAACTAATCATTCTTATGTATATATGAAACCAGCTAGAAAAGTGAGTGTAGCTCCAAAGAAAGGTCTAGGCTCAAGATGGAATTTTGAGAATTTATCATGAACATTCTTTATACTAGGTAGATGAGGCTGAGAGCTGATCATTATTTTAAAATAGAGAAGTAAAGGGACACCTGGGTGGCTCATTTGGTTAAGCGTCCGACTCTTGATTTTGGCTCAGGTCATGATCTCCCAGTCGTGAGATCGAGCCCTGCATTGAACTTCTCCCTAGGCATGGGGCTTGCTCAAGATTCTCTGTCTCCCTCTCCCCCTCCCCCCCAATAAAAAAATAAATAAAAAAGTAAAGTATGCAAATGTTTTTCCTTTAGCCCAAGTCTAGAACATTATTACTAGGAGGTAATTACTGGAGGTTTAAAAAGGTGGTTTTAAGACAAATAAAATAGTTATACAACACCCAATAAATAAAACCCAAAAAACAAACAAGTACCCTGATAGGTAGTACAGACTGAAAATTTTAACAGAATTAGGTACACCAGTAGACGACTTCCTTAGCAGATAGTAACGGCATTTAGCCAGAACCCCTGTACTCTGGAGAATGACCTCAGGGAATATAACCTTTTCTAATGAAAACTGAACTTAAAGTACTTTACATCTTTGACTTAATCCCAGTATGTTTAAAGCATAACCAAACTAGGAGACAGGTGCAGCGGAGTCATGGGAAGGAGGTGTAAGCCCCGGCGAGATGCCCATTTTTCATTCCTTGGCGTGTAGGTGCATTTGTGTGCAGTTCTGTAGCTTAAACACCAGATGGTGCTCCTCACCAGCATTTGACTGGCCCTTCTGCCTTGGCCCTCTGTTTAGGGACACTGAACAGTCACTCACTAGAACCAGAGGGAAGAACTCTTGCCTTGACTTGAATAATGTGGCACACACACCTTGGTTCGCAAATGTTGGACGTTGTCATTGAGCTTCCTGAGTTCCTGTTTGCTCCCCTCCCGTTCCCCCCTCCTCTCCTTTGTCTTCCAGCTTCTCAAGGATAGAGAATCAAAATAGATGAAAGTATTCTTTTATCTATAACTAAGTAAAACAAGTTTTAGTTCTTTAACTGGTCATTGTGGCATGTTCAGAGTATTTTATTTTTAATAACACTTGAATCTTTGCATGGCTAGCAGACTGCTTGTGTGGTTGGTTATTGGGTAAAAATGGGGGGCAGATGATATAGCCCAGTGATGATTTTCTGGGCAGTTGATAGGGAGAAATTTGGGTATAAGCCAGGCCCGTGCACAAGCACCTCAGGTCCTCCCACCCCTGAAAAGCCCCCTCAATAAAGCCAGCACATCCTGTAGAGTGTTTATGCTGTAGAGTGTCGTGCACTGTGCTGCGTAACGGAAGGAATCCTTGTATGTGAAGGGTATTAGCTCTTTGTAATATGTGTCACGATTACTTCTCCCACTTTGCCTTTTGTCTTACAATTTTGCTAATGGTAGTTTTACCATATGAAAGTTTAGAACTTTTTTTTTTCCAGGGCTGTTCCTCAGTGGCCCCCTCAGCTGGAAGTTTAAAACTTTTACGTGGGCAGAATTTAAATCTTTTCCCTCTCAGCTGCAGGGCTTTAGGTCCCACTTAGAAAAACCTTCTTCACGTTAGGATTAAAAAAAAAATTCGTCTCTCTTTTCTCCCCAGAACATGTACAGTTGCATTTTTTACATTTATGTATTTGTTCCATCCTGAATTTCAATGTAAGAGAATGCGGTAGAAATCCAGCTTTATGTTTCTCTGGTGCTGGCGCGTATAAACAAGGGAACCCGTATTCTAAGGAGTTCTGACACCACTGGGGCGGCAGTCCTACACACGAAGGCTGGTGGCCAGCACGATCTACATGTCCTAGCACCAAATTGGATGTGTTCAAATGCAGGCGCTTCTGTGATCTAGTGAGACCTGCAGTAAGGGGTTAATGTTGGTGCAAGTTAGAAAGTGTAGGAGTTGAGGGGCGCCTGGGTGGCACAGCGGTTAAGCGTCTGCCTTCCACTCAGTGCGTGATCCCGGCGTTATGGGATCGAGCCCCACATCAGGCTCCTCTGCTATGAGCCTGCTTCTTCCTCTCCCTCCCCCTGCTTGTGTTCCCTCTCTCGCTGGCTGTCTCTATCTCTGTCAAATAAATAAAGAAAATCTTTAAAAAAAAAAAAAAAAGAAAAAGAAAGTGTAGGAGTTGAGACATGAGCTTGGCCTTGAATGACCTTTAAGATTTGGATACATTATGTAAAAGATAAGGAATATTTGGGGGCTATAAGCGGAAGTGTGGATATAGGAATAAGCAAGAGGGTCAGAGAGTGAACTAAGATTGTTATTGCTTAGCAAGCCCTTGATATGAGTCAGGCGTTGATCTGAACCTTATCTTTACATGTATCAATGCATGTAGCCTTCACAGTGATCATACGAGGTAGGTACTTTTTTTTTTTTTTTTTTGTGGCCATTTTAGAGGCAAGGAAACTGGCACAGATATCTCCATGAGGTATCTGAGGATTCAGAGCTAATTATGTAGTAAGGCTGGGATTCGAACCAAGGGAGGATGACTCTGGAGCCCGAGAGAATCCAGGCCTGGCCGAAGTGAACATTCCTGACAGTGTAAGTCTGGGTTGAACAATCAGCCTTCAGGCAGAAGGGAGGATATGCCTTCTTGTGAAGCATTGAAGAGGTCTGGCTTCCTCTAGTGTTTATCGTTGTTGTTTATTACTTATGTCCTGGAAAATAATGAACATATTGCAGAAATTACACTGTTCTTCATAGCGGAATCAATATTTGCTTTCTCTAAGAATATATTTCCATTGCTTCCTTTGTTGATTTGCAATTTAATAAACATAACAAACTCTTTATCCTAAAAACAGAGAAGCCCACCCAGATTGGTTTTAATAAAAATACAAGTACAAGCATTTTTAGCACCGTGGCTAGAACATAGTAGATGCTTAGTAATTGCATGGTAGATGTGTTGTTTTCTCCTTTCTTGGTCTCCAAGTCCTGCCCTTTTGAAAGTCTGCAGTGGCTTGGGCTTTCAAATAGATATGATTTATGAAATGTTCTTGTCGGTGAAGATTTCAGGTGCTTGATACACTTGAAACAGCAGCAATTTATTCCTGATTTGCTTTTATAAGGAGTGGTATGGCCTAATAGTTGCTAATACTTTGAATTGTTGTGCATTCGAAGCATTTCAGAAATTTTATTACACGTGTTCAATATAATATCCTATTGCAGTGAGAAAAACTAAAGAGACCAGTAAATTTTTTTTTCAGAAAATTGTGAGTTTGAATGGGAGAATTGTGAGTTTGTATGAGAAGGGCTGAACCTATTTTCTTTTTGGTTTGACTTTTATGGAAGCTTGTTCATTTGAGGCTAATCTTTGCTTAAATGTCCAGGTGAGATAATGACGTCAGGGGATTTTGAATTAGGACTCAGACTGTCATGATTCACGTTGTATATCATGGGACTAATTTAAGGAGTTAGAAAAAGAGCAAAAAATTAAACTGAAAGAAAGGATTAATGTAGGTAAAAATGGAACTTAATGAGTTCAAAAACAGCAGTAAGTAAAATCTAGAAGGTAATTGATCTGGAAAAACTGAGAAGGCCGTAGTATACAATATGAGAAATAAGGAGTTACCCTACAGATGTATTAAGATTCATTGTGACATTGTTTTTAGTAGCACAAAATTGGAAACAACCAAACTGTCTATCAGGAGGGTTCTGGTTAAATAAATAATGGATTTCTAGATAGTGGGAAACTGTGCAGCTGTAGGGGGAAAAATATATATATATATATGTACACACACACACACACATCCCTTTTATATGTTCTTCTAGAAAAATCTTGAAGACATTGTTAAAAAAAGGTATTTAGTAGTATGTATACGATACTATCATTTGTGTGGAAAAAGAAATTAAGATTCATATATTTGTATTGATCTGAATATACATTTTAAAATCTCTGGAAAGGTAAACAGAAAGCTAATAGGAATCAGTACCTGGAAGAGATAGGGACTGGGCACGTAGGGTACCGTGAGAGGATCCTTTTCATGGCCGTTTTATACTTTCTGGTTGAGTTTATTACCTAGTTAAACAATTAAGTAAAATGGTATTTGAAAGCTCTTCTTTGATTATTAAATGCGTTTGAGAAATCATTTTGGGTAAGGAAAAAAATCAGCTGGCTCTATTTAATTCCGTGATTAACAGTTATGTTACAAAAGGCAAGGCATAGTTGGGAATAAAGAGATCACATATGATTATAGCCTTCCAGTTGCTGAATAGGTAGATAGGCAGATATGAGTGTAATACAAGTAAATGCAACAGAAATACAGAAACAATACAGTGAATGAACAGGGAAGGAAATGTGGGAGAAAACCTTGCTAAGGAGTAGGTATGCCTTGAACTGGACATTGAGGGACATGTAGGACTTTGACAACTGGTGATGGGGGAAGTGGTAGGCAGATAGGGATAAAGAGGACATCCTTTGGGTAGAGGGAGAATCACATGCAAAATCCGGGGTGCCCGAGAGCATGTGTGTGGTTTCGTTTGTGAATGGAGCAGCGCAGCCATTTCTGTGTAGCGGGTGTGTAGGCTGTGTTTACGGGTGCAGGGACCCTCTTTGTATAGGGTTGTATGTCTGAATAGCAATCTTTTTTTTAAATGGGAAATTGCAAATATATACAACTAGGCAAGATAGAATAATGCAGTGTATGAGCTTCAACAATTACCAACTCATGCCAGTTTTGTTCCGTGTGTACTCTAACCGCTTCCACTGCCCAGCTCTTGCCATATTTTGGAACAGATCCCAGATACCATCATTTCTTCTGTAAACGTTTCAGTGAATGGCTCTAAGAGATAGGGATTCTTCTCTCTTTTTAACCAGTTGGAGTGCAGATTTCCAGGACCTTCGTAGATGTCCTAAGTAGTTTATTTTTAATAATTCTGTTTATTTGTTTAAATCAATAAATAAAGCTCACAGTTGCAATTGATTGATATGTCTTTGAAGTCTCTGGAATTCTCTCTCCATTTTTTTTCTCCCTTGTAATTTATTTTTGGAAGGAATGCAGTTGTTTGTCATAGAGCATTTCTCACTGTCAAGATTTTACAGATCACCTTCCCGTGGCTGAGCTCTGTGTTCCTGTTGTTTGTATTTCCCGTAAATTGGTAATTGAATCTGGGGGTTTGACCTGATCCGGGTTTGTTTTTCTTTGTTTTGGTTTGGCTTAGTTTTGTTTTGTTTACTGTATAGGTCGTATCATGGTTTCCCATCGGGGATACCTAATGTCTGGTTATCTCTCTTTTTCTGATTTTAGCAGCCACTGCTGATCATCTTTCTATTTTAGTCCTCCTGTGCAGCGTAAAAAGAATAAACCTGTTTACATCTTGGTGTCCATGACACCCCTTTTCTTTCATTTCTTAGCCCTTATACATAACACCATGCAGTAGAGAATTTTTAATGTAAATATAGGAGTAATTGGTTTCAAGTGACCTTCCAAAACTTGCTTCAAATGGTTGCAAGATGTTTTCTTGGATGAACAAGACATCTATCTTGTTGTAGTGGATTTCCACAGCCTTGATTGTTTGTGTTTTATACTTCATTAGATTGTTCTTCCAGTGCCTTAGAAGTAAGGCGGCGGGGAAGCAATGGTGCGGAAGTATCCCATGGCAGGTAGGAATCACTCCTGTCTTCAAAGGACTGTTTGTTTCTGGTGGAGATTTAATTATTTGCCTCCTATTTCACTTAAATATTTTTCAAGGTCTTAAATATAGTCACTGTTCTATTTAGGAAAAAATTCAGATTTACGTGACTGACTTCAGCATCTTTTTAGAGATTGGTATCTCCTTGATGTTGGTATAAACGAGGTGTCATTGGTAAACTCCGAGACCGTGAGAGACCGACAGATGCCCAGTGCATAAGGGGGCTTGGCGCAGGGAAGCAGTGAGAATTCCATTGGTCGAGGTGTAGCTCAGACTTGTGACTCGGGATTCCTACACTGAAACCTTCCTAAAGCCAAACTCCAAGCAAGCATAGGACATTGTATATGTTTGGGGATAAAGTCATCTCGAGAGAATAATTTTTTGTGAGAGGTATACATTGTGGCTCTTACAACTGCAGAAGCACTTGATTTGGTCACGACTTGACCTTGAGGCCCGGAAACGCAGTGGTCACAGACAGAGGAGCCGAGCATCAAAAGTAACTGTTCAGAAACTAATATTCTGAGTTAGGCACGTAGTCTTTCCAAAAGGCAGAAACACTCCCAGGAATGTTCCGAAATATTGGACTACTGTTTCCATTTCCTCTGGAAAAGAGGCATTCTAAATATGATGCTCGCATTAATATGTAATATATTAAGATTATTTTCTTTGTCTTTTAGGAGCCTCGTTCCAAAGAACATTCTGTGACCAGCAAGTCTCACCATGCCTCTGAGCCTCTTCATTATCTTTCCACCCAGCAGAGAAACCCATTCAAGGTACTGGACAAGAATCAAGAACCGTCCCTCTGGAAACAGTTCACCAAAGGTGAAGGGGAGGAGAAGATGGCTGATAAGAAGCAAAAGGACAAGGGAGATGGGCTCGTGGATCAAAAGAAGGAACGGAAGCCTGAATCCAACCGCCGGATGAAGCAAGACCTCTCGTGTGGCCTGGAGGTAAAGAGAAAACAGCCTGCACCTCAAGAGCAGCAGCGAGAGGAGAAGACAGAGTGTCAGTGGGAAGCAAGGGAGACTGAAGGGACGCACACAAGAGATCCGTCCGAGGCTAAACCCGAGCAGCGCCGTGGTGAGGAGCAGAGAAAACCATCTGGGCCTCTTCAGGAGAAATCAGACGTTGAAAGTCATCGTGTCCAAAAAAAATCAGAGCCTCTGAGGGAAAAGGAAACCAAGCCTTTGCCTGGAAGTATTCACAGTCAGAACCCAATAAGCAAGGCCCAGAAAGGGGAACACGTGAGCAAAGAGCACCCCAAGAGCCGGGAGGCAAGAGAAACAAAGGCAAGGGACGACCCAAGCTCGCAGACCAACCGGCAGTCGGAGCCTGGGGACGGGCCTGCTCCGGGACCAGCCTCGACGTGTGCACCACCGGGCGTGGGGCGCTCCTTGGGGCAGAGGCCACAAGCGGCCTCCAGCCATGGTGACCATGAGGAGAATAATGCTGCTTTCGGTTCCTCCAAGCCTCCCTTGTTCTTTGACTCAACTCTGGACTCCCGGAAGGAGGGGAACCTTCCATTCCCTGGTCAAAGCGTGCAAAGAAAAACATCTCCTGCATCAGGTGTTTCCAGGAAGGCGGAGCCTTCGGACCCAGCAGCCCAGCGTGTGTACCTCACAACACAACTGAAGCAAAAGAAGGTAACCACTGGCCTGCTGTGTGCTTTGTTTTTAAGTGCAGAGCATTGCTTGCTGGGGGCCACAAGCAAGTCAAGTACGTCAACGTGAGAAAGGTTTCGTAGGCAGATACTTAGGTTCTGTCTTTGCCTGGGTTTATATTTGCAGGGTGGGTAAATCAGTTGGGTTTTAAAAAAACAAAACAAAACATGGGCGCCTGGGTGGTGCAGTCGTTAAGCGTCTGCCTTCGGCTCAGGGCGTGATCCCAGCGTTATGGGATCGAGCCCCACATCAGGCTCCTCCGCTATGAGCCTGCTTCTTCCTCTCCCACTGCCCCTGCTCGTGTTCCCTCTCTCGCTGGCTGTCTCTCTCTCTGTCGAATAAATAAATAAAATCTTTAAAAAACAAAACAAAACAAACCCTGGTTTTCACACATATACTTAAAGGACCCTAATTTCAGAGTTTTCACATTTTAGGCTACTTTAATCTGAAACTATCTTTCTAACAACTTGGGACGAGAGATCATCTTACAGGATCTGTTTTTCAGAGCACACTGAAGTCGGTGGACATCCAGGCTCTTCCAGACAAGGGTCAGAAGTTGCTCAAGCAAATTCAGGAGTTGGAGGAAGCCCTTGGTGCTCTTGCCCTCTCCTCAGAGCCAGGTAAAATGGCCCCCAGAACTCGGGGTTCACAGGAACTTTACAAGAGACATTCGAGAAGCCCTTTCGATAAAGAATATGTTGATTCATTCACCTTTCCATTTGATTATCTACTTCTGAGCTTTTTAAAATTACACTTGTGTTTTATAAAAACTTCCTTCATTTCCTGTGGACTCAACTCTTTCCCATCATTTAAGGAATTTTCAGTGCTGTGCTCTTGAGGTCTTCTCCAGCTCGTTGGAGTGGTAGTGATCCCAACTTCTCTTGACCTCCTTTCACACATACAGTTCCTTTGCTTTCCTGAACTGTAGCCTGTTCTTTCCTTTTTTTTTTTTTTTTTTTGAGCAGACACTAATGAGAAGAGTAACCTTCCAGGACTGCAACAGAGAAACTCCACCAAAACTACCACTGACCCCCCTCACTTGGTGCCTGCCCAACCCCTGCAGGGTCAGGGTCTGCAGTCTCTGGGTTCTCAGGGACTGAGGGCTGCCTGCCCGGGAGCTGCTGGGGGATCCGGTTGGTGCTTTGGAGGTAAGCTCCAAGGGCCAGGCCCTGGTGTGACTAGCTGCCCCTACAAGTTAAATGCTGCCCGGGAGTTAAATGCTGTCTCCGTGGCCATGTGAAGGAGAAGCCATTCTGAAGTTGTAAGTTGCCTGTCTGACACAGACTGGGATGCTCAGCTGAGCTTTGCACAGTGTTTGTTTAGACTGCTGTGCCTGCCTCGCTCACTGACCTTGTTCATAGGCCGTAATCAGTCAGCCCAGGGGCCGGCACATGGGAATCCTCTCGGAAATGTTTGTGAAGGAAAAATCAGACTTACACCATGATGAGGGAGGCAGACCAGCGGGCACATTTGCCCCTGTGCGTGTGTTAAGGCAGAGCAGAGAAGCGACAAGTCAAGCTGATGACCAAAGACCCGCCGAGAGCAGTGACACCCTATTTAAATGCGTTTCCATCCTGAACTTTCCTGAACACGGTGGCTCAGAAGTCACTGCAAATAAAGATCACATGTCCTAGGATGGGTCAGTTTGCTGTCAGGAGATGGGACTCGAGCTCACTGGTCAGGCTGGCTGGCAGCGCCTGGGCAAACTAATGCAATTTTCTCCCAGCTGAGGACGGCTAGAGATCTAGAAAGGGAAAAGGAGAGAAGCAAGGAAGCAGAGAAAGGAAGAAAGGGAGAAGGTGGAAGAGCGATAGTTAACAGAGGTAAGAAATAGACTCAGTGCCGGATGCAGCTGAGGCCAGCCTAAAAAGGAACAGAAAATGCACTTGTTTCGGGGCGCCTGGGTGGCCCAGTCGGTGAAGCGCCCGACTCTTGATTTAGCCTCAGGTTGTGATCTCAGGGTCACGAGGTCAAGCCCTGTGTTGGGCTCTGTACTCAGCGGGGGAGTCTGCTTGTCCCTCCCTCTGACCCCCCCAATCGTGAAGTGCCGGTTGGCAGCGTTAGCCCGGTGGAGCACCTGTGACATCTTTAGATACCACCTGTCTGTACGCAGGCCCTACGAAACAAGACGGCCCTCATGCCACATGGAAAATCATAAGTAAAGCCATCGATGAGCTGCACGCGTCACTTGAGTCGCGGCCCGGTGAGACGGCTGTGGCAGAGGACCCGGCTGGGCTGAAGGTGAGCTAGGGGAGCCTCGTGGTGCCAAGTGTCCCTGCGCCACGGACGGGGAGACCCTGCGGGGCTGCCCACAGAGTGCCCTTCTGATGGATCTTTCCTACAGATAACGCTTTCGTGGCTTCCCTTCTAGTATTTTCTCCTCCTGGTTCGCAGTGAGAAAAAAGTACAAAACCTACTTTTTTTTCTTAAAGCCAATAAGTTCTGGAGGTCGATAGCAATATAAGACCCGTTTATTGAGCTCCAGTAGGTACCACAAGGGTGCAAAGGACTTGGTGCTCTTAACGAACTAGTTGGGGGGAAGTACATCGACAACATATATGAAACAACTAGAAAATGACACGAAAACAGAGGTAAAGTGTGCACTGTAATGGACTGCGGATGGTATACAAAATAAGGGAAAAGTCACCGTAGGTAAAGAATTCTTCGTTGCCTGCCTACCCCGTGTCTTCACGAAGTTGCAAGCCTGAAGGAAACACAGAGGGTAGAAGCCAGACACTCCGGCTAGAGAGAAGATGGCGGGAGTAGCGCTGGCAAGTGAAGACGGGGAGCAGCAGGTGACGTCCCTGAGCGGGGGTCTCCCTTGTGGGGCAGCCTGGCACAGGGAAGCAGCTCACATAGCCTTGCTCAGGAGCTGGCACGAAATCACGTAGGGTCTTGAGCCAGTGTTCGCTGAAGGTTGCTTTCGTCACGGAGTACAGGATGAACTGAGTTAAGAAAAGACTGCAAGGGGGTGTCCGCCAAAGGGCCATTGAAATTTATGAGTCACGGTACAGATTGGGACATTGCCCGCAGAGAGGAGAGTCGCATTTAAGAGAGAATGAGGAAGAACCATCGGAATGGCTTCATCAGTGAAAGGAAGGTGGCCAGGCAGAGGTCTTGGCTGGAGGCAGTAGAAACTGCCAGGCTGATTAAAGCAGACAGAGCGAGACGCTGACTTGAGGGGGTGGGGGACGCTCTTGTAGACATGCAGCCAGTAGGGGCAAGTCTGTCCCGGGCAGACCAGGACGTATGGTCACCCTGGGTGGGAGGTGGAGTCAAGGACCTCCGAGGTGCAGTGAGCAGCCCCATGACAGTTGGCGTACTGGGAGGATCACTATAGAAAAGAGGAGAGGAAAGCGTGGAGTTCGTGTAGTCAGGTTCCAGCCCCTTCTGGGAATTTATACTCAGCTTTTGGTTCTTCCCTTTGTCAGGTCCCTTTGCTGCTGCATCAGAAGCAGGCATTGGCCTGGTTGCTATGGCGGGAAAGTCAGAAGCCACACGGAGGAATTTTGGGTGAGTCTGTTGTTATGATAGGAGCCAACATACGTATTGTATGTTGTCTCATTTGATCATGTCGGCAGCTCTGGGGTGGGCACGGTGCGGTCCCTTTTACAGCTGAAGAAACTGAGGTGCAGGGCGGCAAAGCAACGTGGTCGAGTACACAGCTGTAGGGTCAGTCAGGTCGTGGCTGCAGGCGGTACAAGCTGACTGGGGCTAATTCAGCAGAGGGAGCGTTCATTCTCTGCTGGCACAGGGAGTCTCTGGAGATGTGGAGAGCCGGGCTGGAGGCCAGACGTCTAGGAGCATGGCCAAAGCCAAGTAAGAACCTGAGCGTCTTGTGGGAACTGTCGTGGCTGCTTTGCTCCATCAGGCTCTAAAGGAAAGCGCTGCCCTACCCCCACCGCCCACCAAAGTCAGAGACTCCTGTCTCCACCCCTTCCTGCAGAAAGGATTTCGCGGGGAGCCTCTTTTCTCGAGTTGCTTGTCTGAGTCGAAATCTTGTGTGAGTACATGTGTTCTCCAGAGCCAAGTCATGCTGCCAGGGCCTTAGGTGCAAGGGAACTTAGAAAGCAAGCGTTCTGTGTTCTGCTTTGGAGACTCATCAAACTCAAATTTTCCAAGGTGCTCAGCTTCTAGGAAACATGACAGATGGCCACAGTGGCTAGTAAGTGGCTGTGGCGGGGCTCCCCAGGACCACCTCCAGGCTCGATGATTTGCAAGGAGGATGCACGGTGTATAGTCGTACTCATGGCTAGGATTTATTACAAAGTAAAGAAATAAAATTATTTTGATGTGTTATAACTCAAAATCTGCAAAGAGAAAAGGCCCACGGGGCAACATTCAGGGGATACCAGGTGGAAGCTTCCAGAGGCCTTTTGCAGTGAAATCACAAGGGGCGAGCTGTGATGACACATGTAAAATGTTGGCAAGTGGGGGAGTTTGGGCCCCGGGTGTTTACTGGGAGCTGGTCACATGGGCAGCTTCAGGCCTGGTTGGTCCTGAAATGCCAGGTTTCCAGAAGAAAAGCAGAAGTTCAGCATAAACCATAATGTTTGGGCACGCAGTGCAGGCACAGTGAGCCATTCTTAGACGTTCTGGGAGTGGTGGGAACCCTGCTTGAATTGGAGTTGCCAGATGCCAGCCCAGGGCCAACCCTGTGAGCAGGCCTTCCCGAGGATGCTGGTGAGGGCTGCTATGTTAACTCCTTGTCTGCACAGTCGCAGGGCCAGAATTTGAACCAGAACCCATGCTGTGACCTTTGACTTCTGCTTATGTCAGAATGGTCATTTAAACTGTTACAGTGAGGACAAGAATATTTTATCGTGCATAAATAGAAAATTCAGTGCGGAACGTTCAGGGACCAGCACAATGACAGGACCCAAGAAAGGTTAGTTTATGCCGTTCTTTGATGAATAAGTTAAGGGAATGGAGGACTGTTTTGAAGGGACTCTGTCTGCTGGATCTTTCTGCTTCGGGGGAGTGAAAAATTAAAAGTCTAGGCAGTATCACCAAACTGAGACAGATACCAGTGATTGCATTAGATAAGCAGGAATATAACGCGCACTGGAACAGGGTCTAAATAATAAGCTTTAAGTTTCGCAAAAGTCCTGCTGAATGTCTTTGATCTAGAAAATGAGGAGCAGGGGCTAGGGCTCCTCTTCGTACACAAGGTCAGGGGTTTGTTCAGGGTCGGAAAGAATAGCGCCTGGACCAGTAGCAGCAGCACAACAAGGGCTAAGCTCTGCCAGTGGTTTCTTCTCTTGAAGTGGAGGAGATTCTTTGCCCGAAGTAATAAGCTCTCTGACTCTTTTTTTTTTTTTTTAATTTTTAAAGATTTTTTTTTATTTATTCGAAAGAGATAGAGACAGCCAGCGAGAAAGGGAACACAAGCAGGGGGAGTGGGAGAGGAAGAAGCAGGCTCATAGCGGAGGAGCCTGATGTGGGGCTCGGTCCCATAGCGCCGGGATCACGCCCTGAGCCGAAGGCAGACGCTTAACCGCTGTGCCACCCAGGCGCCCCAGCTCTCTGACTCTTGGTTTTCCTTTTCCAGCGGATGATATGGGATTAGGGAAAACCCTGACAATGATTGCGCTCATCCTGACCCAGAAGAATCAAGAGAAGAACAAAGCAGAGGACAAAGGCACGGCATTGACTTGGCTTTCCAGAGATGGTAATACAAATGCCTTCGTAGTGTCTTATTTCCTAAATTGTCTGAGTCAGCAGAGAGTGGACATGTTTAAGCTATGAAAGAATACATCTGGTCATATGTCATTAATCTGTTAGAAAACTGGTTTTAGACTCTGAACTGCGGCATCATTTCTGATGCTGAATCTGCTCATTACAAGGGATCATTTCCCCTTTGGTTATAAACTTATCCTGACCTGTGATTAGGAAAAAAGTGTGTAGAGAAAGCCGAGGCTCTGGAATGGCCTAATGATGATTTTTGTTAACGTTGAGGACACAACTCAGTTAATATATAATTTGTTTAAGGAGGGTCTGTCACAAGCTCCGGTTTTAGCCGCCGTAGCAGCAGCTGTTTCCAAGTGTTCTGAAAGTCCGTAAGTTTCCCAATTCTAGACAATTTCTGTCTCACCTCACCTCTGTTGTAAAGATAAAACCACTGTTCAAGTACTTTAGAGGCTCTGTGTGTAATGTGTCGGCAACACCACATCACACGTGAGTTGCCATGTACACAAGGACATTGCTCGGTTGGTAGGCCGCGCGCACATCTGGCGGTCCTCTCTCTGGGCCTCTCCTGAGCACGGTGGCAGCTGGGTCCTGTGTCCCTAGGCACAGGAGTGACACTGTGTACACGCAAAGAGATTGTGGGGGGGCAGTGGTACAAATACTCCATCACTAACTGGCTCCCACGTAATCTTTCCCTGTCTTAGGGGTTTTGTACTTATATTATAGTGTGGATGTAATTAAGTTATGCTTTTCAGCAAAAAGTAGTAATACCCCCTTATCAGGGGGATCAACTCAGGACGAGGTAAGAAATGATCCCGTTTCTACCTCTAGACCACTGTGGAAGCACCTCGGTTTTTTTAGACCGAGGCCCGGTGCTGCACCCTGTCCTCTCTCTCTGGCTACTCTGTCTGTCTGACCTTTTTACAGGGGAAAATAAAGAAGTGTTTTGAGTTAAAAGACCACCCCTTTCATTTCCTGTTCTATTATACGCTGTGTGTGGAAATAAGAGCAGCAGTTTGTTAAAAATATTGACTGAAGGAATAAAAATCAAGAAGAAGAGGAGATACCTTTAGAGTTAAAGATTATTTGATGACAGCAATGAGGTGTTGATTTTTTTCCCCTCAAGACTCCTGTGAGTTCACTTCCCGTGGAACGCTGATCATCTGTCCTGCTTCCCTGATCCATCACTGGAAAAACGAGGTGATGAAACGTGTGAGCAACAACACGCTAAGAGTCTGTCTCTATCATGGGCCCAATCGGGATCAACGTGCAAAAGTGTAAGTGCAGAAACATGGCAGTCAGTGCGAGCCCTCAGTCTCTTGGCTGGAGCGGCCATCCTGGCCTTCCCTGTTCTCCCTGAGCTCTCATGTAGTCAGGACTAATGATACTTGTGCAGACTGAAGGCACCGTTGTCACCCAGCATCCTTCACCTGTGCTAAGAGATGCATCTTGAAAGAGAATGGTATTCTTTTGCTGTATCCTTGTTGCCATCCACAACGAGAGCTGCCGTGCGAGGTGGCCTGAGATGCCTGAGCTCTTGGCCAGGGAGCCCTGGCACACGAGGGTCTGCCACAGTTATTTCATCCTCGTTGAATTTCTGATTCCAAATTCACAGTCTTTTTCCATTTGTGTGAATGCAACCAGCCCAGTCTTAAAGAGCATCTTGGTAGAATATTAATGATTAGTTGGTATAGACTTGCTGTGTTTTTCATATAGGAACCATCTAAGAAGTTTTAGTTTCAAGACTTTAGGATTAGACCTAACTGAATTCCTGAAGGGGGAGGATTAGGAAGGAGGAAGGAAAATGTTTCCCCAGATGGTAATTTTAGTCCTAGTCTTTGCCTTTTGGTTTTAAAGGATTTTTTTGTATTTTAAGATTTTATTTTTAAGTAATCTCCATACTCATCGTAGGGCTCGAACTTCCAACCCTGAGGTCAAGGGTCACATGCTCCACCAACCAAGCCAGCCGGGCTCCCCTAAAGATACTGTTTTTTGTTCCTAATTGTAATATGATGGGCTGGGTTGAATACTTGCTGATCTAGTCAAGAATAGAGTTGTTTCTGCTTCTGAATAATCCCCCCAACCTGTCATATTGGATATTTTATCTCCTAAAGAACAGGGCAGTAGTCTTTCAGGGGTGAGTTGCAAAATTGGGGATCCTCAGTCTTACACCCACTCTCACTAGTGAGGGTCACTTTAGCAGATGGGGCAGCAGTGACAGGCCTGCATGCCTTCTCCAGTGGAGTACTGCCAGTGACTGGCCTTTGTTGTAGTTTTTTAAAAGATTTTATTTATTTGAGAGAGAGTGCACCTAAGCAGGGGCAGGAGATGGAGAAGCAGACTCCTTGCTGAGCAGGGAGCCCGACATGGGGCTCAATCCCAGGACTCTGGGATCATGACCTGAGCAGAAGGCAGACGCTTAACTGACTGAGCCACTCAGGCACCCCTGTTCTAGATAGTTATTAGAAATAAATTGCACCTTACTTGATTGGCACTTCAGTCATAGCTGGTTTGGTATTCAGAATGTACTAGTTGACTGGAATCATTCTTAATCCTTCTTCTTTCTCTGTGTGATGCTAAGTCAACGTGTAGACAGTGCTCCCTCTGAATTAGGCATATCATTTTTATCAAAAAAGTATTTATGGATGTTCCCCCAGGTGCACAATATTAAGTTCATTGGAAAAAAGATTTGTGCCTTTTGTTAAGAATCTTTACATGTGAAGAGTATAGGCAAGGTAAACTCAAAGCTTTACAGTGTGTATTTTTTTACCCAGATGTCAAGGCTGGATTAATGGGTTTTCAGATCCATTATAGAATAAGGCGGAAGATCAGATCTAGGTGAACGATGCTTTGAAGGTTTCTTACTTCCCTGGGCCTTCAGCATAAATCTAGCTCAGATTATCACTAAATGTTAATTCCCAACCCTACCCTGCTTCTGTTGTTGCCAGATCCTATCCAGCTTTATAGGACTCCAGCCAGAGATTTTTCTTTCTGACTCGTGGGAGGGGAACAGGGAGGCCGTTTAGCTATAGTAACCAGACTATTAACAATGATCAGAGGTAAGACGTAAGGCAAGTGAGTAAAACTTACCTCTCCCAAACCATGTATGTGTGGATTAGGACATGAATTAATGAATTCTGCCAACTGTCCTTGCAGCTGCAGGCATTTTTATAAAGGGGTCAACTCCACCTCTCCTGTCAGTCATGGAGGGATTGTTTACTGTTTGCTTGGTGTCCTGTCTGTGCAGCCTCTCTTCATATGACATCGTGATCACTACCTATAACCTTCTGGCCAAGGAGATTCCCACACAGAAAGGAGAGGGAGTGATCCCTGGTGCAAACCGCAGTGTGGAGAAGGTGAGTCTCATAAGTTAACCGGAGTCTTTCCACAACGTCACACACAGCAAAGGTACCTTCCTGTGAGGGCAGGAATGGCCTACACATTCCACCTGTGGAAACGGACAGTTCTTTCCTCTCTTCCTTTCCTGTTTATTCTAGATAGACTTTGTCAGGGGTAGAGGTTGAGGTTCAGCACAGTATGCCATTGTTGTGTGGAACGAATGTTCACGACGTCGCAGTCATAGTGGTGCTCGTCACATCAATGTGGGAAGCCCCATCTGTTGCGTTGTATTTTAGAGTCCTCTGGGTATACTCAGGGTATTCTTTATATTCAATGTGAAGACTGGGATTTGAGTACTAGTATTTTTGTGTTAAGTCGTGATTGCCTGCCTCTCTTCTGCCTCTCAGGGAAAGAGGTTGCAAACAAGGAGGCCACAAGGGGGCCCGAGGCTAAACGATAACCAGTCAAAAACCCTGAGTGTTTGCTAGGGCGTCCAGGGTCGTCTCAGTTACACAGCGTAGAGGCTTTATTGCCTAGTTACTGTGGGCCGTTTTTCTCCTGAAAATACAGTGCTCTTCCCACAACGAATCTTTTGCATGTTATTTTTCGTCTGATCTCCGAAGTTGAGGAAATCTCTAGAATGCTTCTCCAGTCAGACCAACTCTTGTTGATAATGAACTGTTCAGATTCCTCAATGGTTCCTCATTGCTTTCAGGATAAAACCGTAGTTCCTTTACATGATGTATGGGGCTTTTTATGACCCTGCCTTACTTGCCCATCCCTCGTCTCCTGCGCCCCAGCCCTCCCTGTTTCAGTGCATGCTCAGTACCAGGGGACGCGTGCCTGCCCTGCTCTGTCACGCTGCTGTGCCTTTGCGCGCTCTCTGAATGGAAGACTTTGCCTTGTGCCTTTTCCACATTAATTTGGGTGTTTTTTTCACCTGCTTCAAGAATCCTTTAATCCTTTGGTTAAATGCCTCTCCTGGCACCTTGTGCTTATTTATGTCATAGCCCTGCACACATTCAGCCAATACCGGGTATCTACTATGTGCCAGATGCTATTTCAACTATTAGGGGTACAGCAGTGAACCACACTGATGAGGGTCCTCCAGCATGTATTGGATTATCCAGTGGGACTTAATATATAAACATCGTGCTGTAATTAATCTTTCTGCTTGTTTTTCTTCCCGCTACACTGTGAGTTCCTTGAGGCTGGGAACTATCTTTTATGTCTGATTTCGTATCTTACGTTATAAAAGTAGACTTGCAGTAAATTTTTAGTGAATTTTTGTCAATTTAGTAAGTATTTTATTGAAATGAGCGAACTTCCAGGCTCAACACTTGGCGTAGTCCTGACCCATGGCTGTTGCTCACTTTTGAGTTTTAACTTGAAAACTCAAAACACTTGACTCTTAAGTGCCTTTTTTTTTTTAAATTAAAGATTTATTTATTTATTTGAGAGAGAGAAAGAGCGAGTATGAGCAAGAGGGGCAGAGAGGGAGAGAGAGAATTTCAAGCAGACTCCTGATGCAGGGCTCGATCTCCTAATCCTGAGCTCACTACCTGAGCCAAAACCAAGAGTCGGAGGCCCAACCGACTGCACCACCCAGGTGCCCCCGCCCTTAAGCATCTTAAAGTCAAGGATTGGGACTCTCGAGTTGATTTGTTAATTTCTACCCCGTCTCCACTTTGGTTCCTTCAGCTTAATTCTCATTTCGGT
The DNA here is from genome assembly GCF_002007445.2 of Ailuropoda melanoleuca. Classification (NCBI taxonomy): domain Eukaryota; kingdom Metazoa; phylum Chordata; class Mammalia; order Carnivora; family Ursidae; genus Ailuropoda; species Ailuropoda melanoleuca. Next base: position 83,142,497 of record NC_048219.1, read on the forward strand.
ATACCTGATCTCAGCCCTCAAACTGGATGGTAAGAGTGGATCCTCAGTACTTGTTCATTATTTCCCCTTCTCTTCTTGAAGACACGTACATTTTCCCATACCCTTGATGATGGCGCTTGGGTTTCTTCCAGGACAGTGCGAAAACACCTTTGCTGCAAATAGTCTGGGCTCGAATCATATTGGATGAAGCTCACTGTGTGAGGAACCCCCGAGTGCAGACTTCCATGGCTGTGTGCAGTCTCCAAGCCCGGGCCCGCTGGGCTGTCACTGGAACCCCCATTCAGAACACCTTGTTGGACATGTATTCACTGCTCAAGTGAGTAGAACTCCTCCGGATTATGTAAATGCGAACCGTGTCAGTTAACCCTTCATCGTTATCCCATATCTCACGACAAAGCTCCAGAGTGTGCGCCAGATTATCTCGTGGAGCGGAGGGCAAGCTTCTCGACCTTTAAAAAGCAAAAGAATTCATGTTTATGGGAAGATAACTGGTTGATGGACTCGCAGATACAGGGCTATGATTACATCCAGCCCCTATATATGGAAAAGTATAGGATGGATTAAAATGAAAGGGAACAAAAGTCCTCTTTCTTCAGTCCAGTGAATGTTTTGGGCTTTTTCTGCTTTAAAGCGTATGGCCTAGGGTCAGGCCTACTATTTATTCGAAGCAAACAGAAAAGAACGCTCATTTTAAAGCCCTTGCTTTTATTCAAGTCAGCCCATGAGAGGATATGGAATTTTTTTGCCGGCCTTTGAAGCTTTAGGAATAAATTCCAGCTATTGGTTATATGTCCTGTTGTGACGATACAGACATCGTTAATGGGAAAATTCACATTTTATGATACGGTTTTGTTATCGACTGAGATTCTTTTGATGTGTCTCTCAGAGCTTTGCTATGAAATTCACTGTTAAAAAATGATTGAATGAAGGATGTAACAGAAAATTGGATTTGTTTCTCATCTGCTGTGTTTCCTTGGACCCCTATTTACTCCTTAAACCATTCTCCAATTCTTCTTTCCTACTGTCTGTCTTCTTCCTCAACAAAAAAAGATTTCTTCGTTGTTCTCCATTCGATGATTTACGGCTGTGGAAGAGCCAGGTTGACAATGGTTCAAAGAAAGGAGGAGAACGGTTAAGTATTTTAACCAAGAGCCTTTTGCTGAGGAGAACAAAAGACCAGCTGGACTCCACTGGCCGGCCCTTGGTAATCTCTTTATACGTGTCCCTGGGGGAGGCCAGGGAAGGAGGCTGATACGTCCTCCCCTTGGCTTGAACAGCCATCTGCTTTGCTCGGTAGCCTTGGACTGTCCCATCTGCATGTGAGGGGGCCCTAGGTGGCCATGTGTCACAGCCATCCTGTTTTTAGGGCAGGTGGGAGTGCTGTCCAGGGCTTGACTAGGATTCCAGTGTCTGCCGTGGGGAAGGTACTCTGCAAAGCCCAGGTCATTTGTCTGACTTCACCAGCTGATTTCTTCTCCTCCAGGTGATGCTGCCCCAGCGGAAATTTCAAGTGCACCATTTAAAGCTTTCTGACGATGAAGAGAATGTTTACAGTGTCCTTTTGGCAAGATCAAGGTGTGTGGAATGAGGAAGCACCTCACATTGATTGTTGTGTGATTCCTGTCCTTGCTTGGGAGTGAGTTAAGGGTCAAGTTTCTTCAGACTGCATTTATAGTATTATTGATGAGTTGAATGTCTGTGTTCCTTTTTCTGTTTGTTTGTGTTGGTTTTTAAATCTCCCTTTCTCTCCTCACCTGCTCCCTCGCTCACCTCTGTCTTGTATACACACTCACCCTGTTCTTCATTGGTTTCCTTGCGTGGGAGCCAAGCAGTGTGGTCACTGTACACCAGGTGTGTCTGATCCTATGGGGCCATATTGGGAAAGAACATCTCTTCGACCTTTGACCTGTTACTCAGCATCTCATTGGAACTTAAAACAACAAACTGCTCTGTAATCCTTCTTGTCACCTGTTCTTTGTACTTTCTCTAAACCTCTTGTCCTTCCTGAAATTCTAGATTTACCCTCTCCCACTTGGTACGTCTGACTTCTAATGTGACTATGTTTTTTTTCTCTTTGTAAACCTGATGTAATATTATCGTATTTATTGATAAATATAAACCAATACAAATTAATATTAACATTACAGTAATATGTTATAAATTAACAGTAAGTTATCATCAAACATAATATTTATACTCTTAATATGTTTATTGACACTTAATTAAAAAATGATTTGGCTTTTAAAATAATTAATTTTCTTACCTTTGGCCAGTGCCTGCCATGAGCCTGACTTTATTTAACAAGTTTTAGTCAAGATCCTACAGTTAAGCAGTGACCACTGGTAAACCTCTTTGGTCTTAGCAAACATTACAAGTGCATTTTCTCTTTCAATCTGAGGCAGGTCAGCTCTGCGGTCCTATCTAAAAGGGCATGAATGCGGGGGCAACCAATCTGGAAGAAGCCCTGATAATCCCTTCAGTAAAGGTAAGTGGTGGCACATTCATGAGTACGTACAAGTCATGAAAATGTGGTTTTAGATCTGGTAAAGTTACGGCTACAGGACGTAATGAATGCTTGGTATCAGAGACTTGACCTTAGCTGGGAACCTCAGACCAAAGTAAGATAAGCTGATCAGCTATCACCAGACCTGGTGATCTCAGCTTCTTTTAAAAGAAGATTTCTTTGAAATCCGCATTATTAAAATGCAACTAGGTCCATAAAGAAAACCAGTATTTCGTTTGGCTTCCTTGATGGAGAGGTCAGTTACAGCTATATTATTGAATCGCAGATCAGAGAAGTTCAAGATGGCCTCTTTCAGTTTGTGCTTCTTCCCCATATTTCTGTTTTAAACCTTGTCCTGTTTCCTGTGATTTGTTCCTTCATGGAAGTGGCCCAGGAGTTTGGGCCCAGTGGGCCTGGGCCCCGGGTGGTGGCAGACTCGCAGAGATCCGGCACCCCCCACGTGCTGTTGACCCAGTTGCTGAGACTTCGCCAGTGTTGCTGTCACCTGTCTCTGCTGAAGTCGGTAAGAAGAGCCCTTCGTGTGCTCCCCCACAGTGGCTGCGGATCAAGGGGAATGGCATTTGGGGGTGTTTCTGTTTTCTGGTGGGGCAGAGAAGAGGAAGCTGCTTTATTTTACTTTATATTAGTTTTTATTGATCTTGAGATAATTCCCATAGTGTTGGAACAGCTTTTATTGTTTTGTTTTTGTAAATAAACTTTATTTTAGAAGGGAAAGTGTCATTTTGGTAAACCATTCATGAATACTTCGGTATTTTAGGATGTCACAAAGCCAATTTAGCCGCTAGTTCTTTCTGCCTTCAGGCAGTATTGGGGCTTTTAAGGCTAGTCATGAAAACTCAAGTATTTATGCAATTGGAAACGTTGCCTTTACGTTGGATGGAGGCACATCCATAATTAAGATGAGTCTGTTAGTCTTTTTGAGGAGCTGTGGTAATGTGTTTTGATTATCAATAGCTTAATTAGCTATACTGCTTTAGCTGGGGAAAACAGAATGATCGTGTAATCTGTCTGGCAAATCTCTAAGAAGTTCCGTCATTTGATTTATCTTTCATCTGGTGAAAAACTTGCAAGATTACATTTTAATCAGGGTTTCTCTGAGGAGATACCGATGATGAATTACAAGACATTTTGCTGTGTAAAATGCTAAACAGTCGTCTCTTCATTGGCAAATAACATGGCTTGCTGCCTCAACTGTCCACCTGTCCCCGTCCCCCTCCCCCGGTCCTCTTCCTGTATTCCCTTCAGGCCCTGGACCCGGCAGAACTGAAAAGTGAGGGCCTCGCCCTTTCTCTGGAAGAGCAGCTCAGTGCTATGACGTTGTCTGAACTCTGTGACACGGAGCCGTCTCCCATCATTTCCCTTAACGGTGAACAGTTCAAGGCAGAGCTTTTTGAGAACACAAGAGTGAGCAGCAAGGTACTTTTGTCACCTCTGTTCTGGTAGAAAAACTTGGATTTCCTCACACATTTTCCATGTGAGAGAGCAACATGTTTGTCTAAGTGCGTACAGCCATTGCATGGCAGCGCTGGAACTATTAGATTTGAGCTGGCCCAATTCCCCCTCCAGTCTTAAATTCTCATTTTATTTCACGAATAAAACGAGTCTTATTACATAGTGGGCTTTCAGAGAGTGATTTGGGCCAGCCCCAGCAGCAAGGCAGGTTTTCTGTCATGGATCACTGGGAAAGTTGCCTGTCAGGTTTACAGCAGCAACAGGGCCTCCGTGAGTGAGCAATTTGTTGTGGGAAAGCTTTAAAGGAAAACAACAAAGGCTTGTGACCCCAGAGACACTGTAATACATCTGAGCGCCAATTGCTTGGCCTTGTTGAAAGGCATCCATCTGTGAGTATTATTTCCTAAATTGCCTTCTATCTTCATTAGTCATTTTGTCCTATTTTCATTACGGCTTTTCAAGGCAGAAGCGTTATAGTAGAGGGAGGCTGAGGTGTGCTGTAACTTGAGTCCTGCCTTTCTGTTGGCTGGCTTGGAGCGTACGCCATTAGTCTGCGTGCCCTGAGAGTGGGGCTAGGCTCTCTCAGCTGCTGTCTGAAGCGGCCATTCCCAGCTTCAACTTCTCTTCAAAGGCTTTTTTTTTTTCTTTAAATGTAACTAGAAATGAGGTCACTGCCAAGGGAATGCTGTTACTTAAGAATTACTTTTAATTAAATTTTAAAAACATTTACTGAGGTCTTCACCACTAGTAACTGAAAGAAACATAGGAAGAACACGGTATGTGGACCAACTTCATGTCCTAGCACCTTCAGAGTTAGCTGCTGGATTAAAACTTAGAGTCCCCATAATTTGTGTGCCTCGTCTAAACTTGGGTAATACTTGTTCACAGGGCTTTTTAATGCAAGCCCATTAATAGTGGTTCAAGCCATTTAAGGTTGTTGGCGCAGGGAAGGGAGTTTTGGCAGCACACACCTAAACCCATGCAGAATGTTCCTGGAATTTGACCCCAGCTCATGGACCGTGAGTCCGGCTCTCCCACTAAAGTTTTCTCAAAATACCCATCGCCAGCTTTTCTGTATGGCAGTCCGAGCACTTACACAACCTCAAGTCGCCAGGACACCAGATGCTTTTCTTTCTCCTTCCGGATTCAGAATGGTCCAGTGCTGTCCTCACTTCTTGTCCAGCACATTGCTGAGATTGGAAGGCAGCTTTGTGGGGGGTGGGGACCTCTGGAGGTGAGCACTTGAACAAGGGCAGTGCGAGTGTAAGCGCTGAGGGCCCCTCAGAGTTCATCCGGAGCGGCCCCTTGTTTCAGCCATGAGGCATCTGCACTCTTCACCAGGAGTCCCGAAGGGGTACAGCAGAAGAGCTCTCTTCATCTCCCGATTCCTGGTCCAGCTTTCTTCCTCCTCCACCGTCCTGGGAATGAACTCCAGGGCCCGTTGAGGCTTTCAAAAGGTCATTTGCATTAGCAGTTGGGAGGGATGAATCCAGCTGCTCTCCCAAGTCGTGCTCATGTGTTCTGACCAGCCGCTCCCTCGTGGACTCAAATGTGCTCTGGGGGAGTGATAAATACTCAAAAAGCTTTTGGGGGGAAACTTAGCAAGTGTCTCTCTGACTGGGCGGTTCCTCTTCTTCAATAGCCTTGGAACGGGCCCTAAACTGGGTAAAGCGCTTGCTCTTTCTGTTTCTGCACATGTTCGGAGAGTACCTCTCTGGTTCGGCTACGCGCTGGATGCTAGGGGTATGAACCAGAAACGAACCTGTCCTATGCTGGCTCTGTTTCCTTGGAGCACCTCAAATCATGATAGCAAGAGATGGTTGCTACACAAGGGGTGGGGTGAAAAAGACCATGATAATAGGAATGAAAGGAACCCTAGTAGCAGGTAGGCAGTGGGCCCCTAACCCATACTTTGGAGTTGGTGAGGACTTCCAAGAAGTGACATTGATTTGACACGGAAGGGTGTTCTAGGCAGAGGGGACAGAATGGATGAAGATGAAACAAAGCATGTCTTAGCAGAGGAAGAAGATTGATAGGACAGGAGCATCATTTGAGGAGGGGGTAGTGAGCCAGGAGGCTGTAGACATAAGCTGAGGCCAGAGCAGCATGGAGCTGGTAGGTCATGTCAGAAGCTTGGGCTTGATGCTCAGTGGGAAGGCCCTGCGGGGGCTGCAGCCAGGGGAGGAAAGTGACAGAATGGCATTTTAGAAACAGCCCTTGGGCTGCAGAGAGGAGAGTGGCTTATGGTGGGGTCAGACCAGAGGGAGAGAAGCCACTTCAGTAGTTCAGGTGAGGGATGATGCAGAAAAGCGAATTTGCTACAACTTACATATACTAAATAACATTTCCCAGATTTCATCTCTGTTGGTGGAATTGGAGGCAATCCGAGGAAATTCAGCGTCCCAAAAGAGGTAATTGTGTTATTTTATTATCCAAGTATTGTTTGTGATGAATCAAGAAACTTTGATACTGCTGATAGTTCTAAATCTCAGCTTTTTATAAATATAGGACCTTGAATCCTCCTCAGCAGAAAGCATTGAGGTTACAGCACACATTCTCTCTGATTTCTAGTTAAAATATTTGTAGCACTGGGGCGCCTGGGTGGCACAGCGGTTGGGCGTCTGCCTTCAGCTCAGGGCGTGATCCCGGCGTTGTGGGATCGAGCCCCACATCAGGCTCTTCTGCTATGAGCCTGCTTCTTCCTCTCTCACTCTCCCTGCTTGTGTTCCCTCTCTCGGTGGCTGTCTCTGTCTCTGTCAAATAAATAAATAAAATCTTAAAAAAAAAAAAATATTTGTAGCACTGATTGAGAAGGAAATCACTGGAGGGTCAGAGTGAGCTAAGCATCTGGAGAAGTGTTTAAAGTAGAGAAGCAGCTAAAGAAAAGCAAGGGAGTAATAGGTGCAAAAGGCAGGACGAGCTGTGTGATCAGACAGGGAGCCCCACAGTGCTGGGAATGTTCTGGAGTTGGGTGCCTGGATCCATTCATTATTTGTTTACCCTTTCATATGTGTTAGGGATCTGCGTTTGTATATGTGGATATTTTGATTTAAAAACTTAGAACCCTAGTTAAAGCATAGCATGGGGTGTGGGGTAGAGATGCCCCAGCAGCTAGATGTGGCTGGCAAAGGGAGGGCGGCCCGTATATCCCTTTCCTGCAGGACCACAGCTCTCCAAATAATAGGAGGCTGCAATCCTTATTTTAGGCCGGCCGCCACTTTATTATGACCTCATTTAGCATGAGACGAATTACATCCTGGATCTGGAAACAGCTGGAAGCATCCTCACCTTAAAGTGTGACCTAAGCGTGTGCCTTTGCAGAAGGCCTTTCCTGGTCCACATTTGATGACTGAATCAAAAGTAACGTGGTGTTACTCTCAAGAGGTGTTGAGACCCTGCTGGTGAATTTGGTTCATGTCTTCAGGGGGTTGATGTTTTTGTGTGACCCTTCCTTCCAGTGTCGTGGTCTCCCAGTGGACCAGCATGCTGCAGGTCGTAGCGTGGCACCTGAAGAGGCATGGCCTGACTTTCGCCACCATCGACGGCTCTGTCAACCCCAAACAGAGAATGGACTTGGTGGAGGCCTTTAACAGCTCCAGGGGCCCCCAGGTACGAGTGGGTCACAGCAGAGCTGTCACGGAGCGCACCTTGTTCTTGGTTAACACAGCGAGAACTACAGTGTAGCAGCTCAGAGCATACACGCTTGTTGCCTTGATCCCTCCATGCGCTTTGAATTTATTAGACATTTATTGGGGTGCGCATCGAAGCGTGCAGACACTTTAAAGAGAGTGAAATACTAGGGCTAAAAGCAGAGGAAGAGCAGAGCTGGTTGGCTGGAGCGATCTTTGTGGAGGAGGCAAGCCTTGAAGGGTAGGTGGGAAATTGGTACGAGGAAGTGTGGGGAGACGTGGAGGGACAGCAAGAACGTGGAAAACACTGGTGGCCTTGGGGGTGGGGGGCGGCAGGAAGAGCAGCAATGGAGGGGGGTGGGGGTGCAGAGACCAAGGGAATGGATGGAATCTGGTTAACAGAAAGTTCGTTGAGCCAGGCACCCCCAGTGCTCTAAATTGTAGCGTGTGTGTATTTTGGCAGGCAGACAATTCATGTTTTGAGGTTGAGTCACAAGAAAACAGGAAGTGAGAGTTTTCTTAAAGGTGAGGAACGGGAGAGTGTATCTCAGAGGTTTTTGACAGCAGAGGGAAATCTGATAGGAGCATGGTACTTATCTGTATTGATCTTGGGCTTGAACCTGAGACAGAGGGAGGGATGTATTACAGATCAGGTCTGTATAAAGGGAATGCCGCACTTTCTTTCTCAGGTTATGCTAATCTCTCTCTCGGCTGGAGGTGTGGGTCTAAACCTGACTGGAGGAAACCACCTTTTTCTTCTGGATATGCACTGGTAATGACTGGATTTTTCTTGCCTTATCCTAGCATTGTGGAGGGGGGGTCAGGGTGCCCGAGGGGGGGTGCTGACTTCTTCTGGTGAGGATGCCTGCCTGTGTACAGGTACTGGTCTGTACAGGGCGTGGGGCTGTTGATGGCCCTGAATTCCTGAGCAAGCAAGGTTTCAAATGACTGCTTAAAATAGCATTCACCTTATTGTTAATCTTGCATCTGTTTCCATGGAAACTGGGAAGAAGGTTTTTTCTCGTGGCTCAGAGCTACATCACTCAGTTTTACCTCTTCAGAATACCATATTTCATGCCATTTGTGGATGTCCAAAGAAATCTCAACCCTGGAAAAGAAGAAGCAGCTTTACTCCAAAAGGAAAAGGAGAAGGAATTTTCTAGTTAGGTTCGGAATACACTTAACACAAGGCCCTTGGCCGCGCACGTAGTGACAACATTGGGAGCGTAACCGCAGCTTTCCCGGAAATAAGATAAATGAGTTTGTGTGTTGGTAGGAGAAAAATGTCATAATTAGTCTCAGTTTGGGGTTTTCTAATTATGCCAAGCGGAGATTGCTGCACGTTCATCTGCTTCTCCAGGCGGCGCAGATGGACGCACTGAGGCCAACCTGGGATCATCTTCCGGGAGGATGTGTTTGGGTCTCAGGACTCCCTGATGCGTTTGAGGGAGGAAAGCAGAGTGGGAGTTACATGCTGATTTCTGGGGGCGCCCGGCTGGCTCAGTCGGTAGAGCGTGCCACTGCTGATCGCTGGGTTGTGAGTTTGAGCCCTCTCTTGGGTGTGGAGATTACTTAAAAATAAAATCTTAAAAAAATAAATGCTGGGGGCGCCTGGGTGGCACAGCAGTTAAGCGTCTGCCTTCGGCTCAGGGCGTGATCCCGACGTTATGGGATCGAGCCCCACATCAGGCTCCTCTGCTATGAGCCTGCTTCTTCCTCTCCCACTCCCCCTGCTTGTGTTCCCTATCTCACTGGCTGTCTCTATCTCTGTCGAATAAATGAAATAAAATCTTTAAAAAAAAATAAATAAATAAAATAAATGCTGTCCTCTGAAATGGAGAAATGTTGTCCAAGATTTTGAAGGGGTAAGATGAGAAACTAGTTTGGAGTTGGTAGGATCTGTAAAGAAGGGAAGAAATTAAGTCTCTTTAGTTGAATCCCAGAATATTAAAAGTGAAAAAGGTGCTTCCGGGCGTCTGGGTGGCTCAGTTGGTTAAGCGTCTGCCTTTGGCTCAGGTTATGATCCCAGGGTCCTGGGATTGCGCCCCACGTTGCATTGGGCTCCCTGCTCAGCGGGGAGTCTGCTTCTCCCTCTGCACCAACCGCCCCCCGCCCCAGCTTGTGCTCTCTCTCTCTCCAATACATAAATAAAATCTTTACAAAAAAAAAGAAAGAAAATGAAAGGTGTTCCCTCTCATCAGGCAGCCCTCACATTTCCAAGTAGCAATCTAAAGTGCAGAGGGTTGAGGTGAGGTGATTTGCCCAAGTTCGTCCAACTAGTTAGTGACCGAATTGGAGCATTGGTTTCACCTGTTACTTACAGTCGTCAGCTGACGGTGGTGCCGAGCTTCTACTGGCAAACTGACCTGAGTTTCTCATTCGAGGGAAAGAAGGTATCTGACACTAGGCCTTCCTGGAGCCAGCATAGCCAAGGACAGGGATTTGCAAACTATCTCTGTAAATATTTTAGGCCAGATGGTAACTGTTTTAGACCTTGCAGGCCACATAGGTCCCTGGCCTGTATTCATCACTGTGGGTTTTTTGTTTATTTGGTTTTTTTCAACCTTTTAAAATCACCACCACCATTTGTAGCTGCAGAGCCATCCAGAAACAGCTTCAGGCTGGCTCTGCCCAGGGACTTGCCCACCCAGTCCAGGTGGCAGCACCTTTGAGCCTTGCCTCTCTTCTCACAGGAATCCATCACTTGAAGACCAGGCCTGTGACCGAATTTACAGAGTCGGGCAGCAGAAAGATGTTGTCGTTCACAAGTGAGTAAAGGCCCCCTGGAACTTCGGCCTCTTCACAAGCTTTCCTTTTGTACAAGGCTTTCTTGGGTCGTGTTTTAACAGAATGTAAGGTATTTGGTGACCGCTTGCCTACTGAGTCCAGAAGGGAGCACGAGCAATTGGGGGTGACCTTGGGGTTGGTCCCTGCAGGAGAAGAGAAGTCTTGTCCATTAGGGCTAGGGAGAGTAGCTCCACCCTTTATTTATTAGTTTTTTGCTTTTAACTTTTATTTTGACGTAATTTCGGACATGGAGAAATGAATGTAAGAGTTCTTAAAAGAATAATATCCCCCAAAAATCTCGTTTGTAAAAATAATACCAGAAACTGCTCGCGTGCTGTGCCGCGTGTACGTGTGCATGTAGACTTTTTTCTGGGCCATTTGAGAGTCAGTTGCGGCCGTGATGCTCCTTTACCCTTAACTACTTCAAGGTGCGTTTCCATAAAATAAGGGCATTCTCTTACATAACCGCAGTAAGATGCTCCAAGTCAGAACGCTAACACTGATGCAGTGCTATTACCCGAGTGTGGGCTTTATTCCGTTTGCCACTTGTCCAGTGAGGTCCCTCGCAGCAAAGGAAGATCCTAGAGCCTGCGTAGCATTGAGTTGTCCTGACTCTTCTGTCTCCTTTAATTTGGGGCAATACCTCCGTCTTCCTTTGTGTTTTATGACATTGACATTTTTGAAGCGCACAAGCCAACGACTTTGAGAATGTCCCTCTCTTCAGGACTTTCCTTCCTTAAAAACCACAAGCAGCATTAATGCTACAATCCAGTCTAGCAGTGGACCTCTTTTTCTCCTTCCTTTTCAGGGCCGGGTTTCCTGAAGAATTAGAAATCACTGACCGTCTTGACTCGCTTACCTCTCGTATTCACTCCTCAGCCTTTCACCCCTGTTGCTCCGCTGAAACCAGTCCTGTTACGGGAATTCCACAGCGATCATGCTGGTTTGCCTGTCGTTAGCTCTCACCTCATCCTGTATGCACCTCCCTTAGTAATCCTGTCCACTCCAGGCAGCCCAAAGTCTGAACCTTCACCCCCGAGGTCTCCAGCATCAGACCTAGATACCCAAATCCCTGCTAACTCTCTGAATCCGAGTGTGCACGTCCCCATTATCAGTCACTCGTGCACTCGTCTTATTCAGCTCCTAAATCTAACACCTGTGGAGCGGTCACTATGTAGCAAGTACTGTGACATGGTCTAGGAACTCAGAATGTCGCAGACTGAAGTGAGATACCCTCCTTCCTCTCAGTGCTTCTGAACTCCTCGTCTGTGTGAATAGTGTCCCTGTATCCAGTGCAAACTGCGCCCTCCCTCTTCCACATCTAAATTTCTTAGCATGATACGTGAAGCCATGCATGACCTGGCCCCCACCAGCCTCTCGAGCTTCCGCCATTGCTCTGCAACATGGTGGAGTCCTTTTGACTTTTGCCCTGGCCAGACTGGACCACCTGATCTTCCCGACCTAACCGTGTTCTGAACTCGGCCATGATTTTGCCACATTCCCGTTCCCTGGGACGCTCTCCTTCTGGTTCCATCTGGCAGACCCTTGCTCCCCCCACAAGCCACACATAACGAGTTCAGTCTTCAATAGAGCCAGATGTTTCCTTTTACTCTTTGTGCACACGGGACATATTTCTGCAGCGCTTTCCAGCTCGTAGGGTGGTTTATTTTCATGCCTCTCTTCCGGTGTTCTCTTTGAGAGCGCACGACTGGACCGTATACGTCTCTCCATCCGCACACCTAACATAGCACATGGCACGTTGTAAAAGTTCAGTCAGTGCTTGTCGAATGAGGGAGTGACAACAGCGGCATTTCTTCAGGTGGTAAAAACTGTTTTCACTGTGAATTAGCCAAGAAATAAGACACCGTGCTTATACCAGCACACATACACCTGGCAGGAACTTGATAAGCTTTAAGACCTTCTGACTTGATCAAGGTTGAGCGTTTTGGGTGAAAGCTGGATCTCTGCACTTTTTTGTTTAGGGATATCATCTGCCTATTTGGGCGTTTTTCCAATTACCTTAGCTTCAGAAGGAAATGAAAAATAATTTTGAGTTGTATCATTTTAAACAGGCACATATGAGTCAAGGTTGTTTGGATCTCATAAACATAGAGTTTTTAACCAAACCTAAGAAAACCCGAGTAAAGGAAGAAATCTCACGTAGAAACTAAAGCATAAATAGAAGTTTGAATATGTTATTAAATATGCTGTTCTGGGTTTCTGAGTAGTTGCTTATCTGTTTTTTTAGATTTATTTGTGAGGGAACAGTGGAAGAGAAGATCTTACACCTCCAAGAGAAGAAGAAAACTTTGGCCAAACAGGTCCTATCAGGATCTGGCGAATCTGTCAAGAAGCTCACTTTGGCCGACCTCAAAGTCCTTTTTGGCATCTAACTTCCTGTGTATAGGGCTCAGGGTGGTGCCGCTGCGGGTTTGCAGTAGGGTCTGGAACAGTGACCTACACATGGCCCTCTGAGCCCTCTCGGCTTCTCATTTCACTGGCAAGCCCTAGGCCCTCCCTGGAAGGAGGCGCCATCTTATCCCTGGAACTGGGCGCCGGTGATCACGTCAACCAGTTGGCTCGTCAGTCAGGTGAATCAATCGACTTACTTAAGGGTGACGTAGAAGCCAAGAAATTACTTCAGAAAAAAGAACATGCCTTAGAGTTAGACAATTTTGGAAAACGACACCAGGGGAGTTGTACAAAAGCTTCAGTAAAAGCTCAAAAAGCCCTCCGTTGCCTTTTTCCTCTCAGCTCATGGGAGACCAGTGTTCCTACCCTTTCCAAGGCCGTCTCGCCCTCTCTTCTGCCAGGGAGGCTGCTCCTTTTAACCTGTCTCTGGGCAGGGCGGAGAGAGGACCCCGAGGCCAAGCCTCTGCAGCTGTCTCTGGCCAGACAGTCCTGCCGCACCTGCGTCAGAGCAAGGAGGTGCTTCTTCCGTGAACAGATGCCTGGTATGGGTATCCTCGTACCATCCGGTATTTGGTATCGTTTCACTTCATGTTGTTCCATCGTTTCCTGTTGTTGTAGTATCATGTGCTGCTTGTGAAATGAAGTTTACTACCTGGCATTTTTACGGTACAGGCAGACCTCCCTTTGTTGCACCTTGCAGATACTGCATTTCTTGCGACAGTGTTTGCTCACTTCATGGCTGTGTCCCATTTTGGTAATTTTCGCAGTGTGTCAGGCTTTTCTGTCGTTATTATATTTGAATTGCTGCGATCTCATGATAAAACTTGAACAGATGAGGAACTGGTGAATGAGCCAAGACCGTGGATTCTTGAGATGGAATCTCCTCCCGGGAAGACACTGAAGATTGTTGAAATGACGACAGCGGATTTAGAATATCACATAAATTTCATTGCTAAAGCAGAGGCAGGGTTTAAGAGGATTGACCGTAACTTTGGGCAAAGTGTAAGCCGTGGGCAAAGTGCTATCGAACTGCATTCCATGCTACAGAGAAATCACTCATGAAAGGAAGAGTCAGTCGATGGGGCAAACTTCACTGTCCCCTTACTTTAAGAAATTACCGCAACCAGCACCCTGATCGGTCAGCAGCCGTTGACATTGAGGCAAAACCCTCCACCAACTCGCTGAGAGCTCAGATGATGGTTAGCATTTTTAGCAATAAAAGATTTTTTTTTTCAAAATATTTAGAGAACACACGCGAGTGGGGTGAAGGGCAGAGGGAGAGAATTTCAAGCAGACTCTACTGAGTGTGGAGCCCAACGTGGAGCTTGATCCCACAACCCTGAGAGCATGACCCAAGCCAAAACCAAGAGTCAGACACCCAACTGACTGAGCGACCCAGGTGCCCCAGCAATAAAAGAGCTTTTCATCGTACTGTTTTTTAGACATGCTGTTGCACAGTTAATAGATGACGGTATAGTGTAAATATGATTTTTATATGCACTGGGAAATCACGAGATTCATTTGACTAGCTTTACTATCGTATTTGCTGTATTGTGGTCTGGAACTGAACCTGCAATGTCTAAGGTATTCTGTATTTGCATTTTTACAAATTTACAGTATTTGTAGCACGTAGTGTCATTCTCTCAGTTAGTACTGTATCATTTAGTAGTTGTGTTATGGTTGGTATAATCCACTAAATGTGTGCTTGACAGCATAGCGGAGATAATATTGTGTGTTTGCTAACGCCCGTTTCCTTTTCTTCCTGGGCACCCAGAGAGACTACATTTCCCAGTGTTCAGTGCAGTTACGTGGGCCCATATTACTGTGTTCTAGTCAATGGAAAGAGGAGAGAGGTGATGTAAGTCATTCTTATCTCCCCTCCAACTTTACAAGTGATTCATCACACTGTTTCCTCCCTCATCGGCCCACTAAATCCAAGGAACTGATGGAAGCCTATGAGGCCCTAGAGAAGCCACTAGATCAGGGATTCTTAACCTACTTTGGGGCCATGGACCCTTTCGGCTGTCTAGTAAGCCTCAGTCCCCGAGCGACTGGAACAAAGCTTTCTGCATGTGTGCCTCCCTTCTCACCCCTGCTCACCCACATAGCGCTATCACATGATCAAGAAATAAAATTTTTTTTAAGTCACTGAGATTTTGGGCTTGTTCAGAGAGCAGTTGGTACTCTAATAGAAACTCTTGAGACTTGTATACTTTGGGAAACTGTTCCTATTTCCTTCTTTCCATTAGCAATCATTTCCAAAATATGTCTGCTAATTTCTGTGCGAAAGGATTGTAGTTCTCCTAGACGGAACTAATAGTGGCGTCCTTGAGTCAGGGGTGGGGGGTGAAGCCCTTTGCTAACCCAGTCACAGTCTGGGCCAAGGCACTGGAGACTGGGTGAGCAAAGGCACTCTCAGTACAGGGTTTGAAGAACTACAGAGGTGACAGCATGGCCCCATAGGAAGAGTTCTCTTATAGAACTCAGTTTTCAATCGAGTTCCAGCTTCGTCTTAGCTGGGGGCATAGATTTGAAAAGGATCATTAACTTCTCTGCACTTTGGTTGCCCCATTCGTAAGGTGGGCATTGTTTTCAGAACCCAGCAACTACCGTGAGGTCCGTGATGAGATCAGGAAATGAAGGAAGTCAGATTGCCCTTTCTTGCGGGTTATAAGATCCACATACCAGGGCAAAGACACAGTCCCCGGGTAGCAATGGCTCCCAGGCCAGCAAAGATGTACAAACCCTGGCTCTGCCCTGGGCTGATTGTCTATTAGGCTAGCTACAGATGCGCTGGGCGGCTCAGCTCTTTCATCTGTAAGATGGATGAATTAGCATGTATTTCATCACGCTCCACTGGGAGTTTGGTAACTCCTATATACTGCAGCCTGTTTGGCGAGATGGACGTCAGTCCTATCTGTCAGAAGGCATATTAGATGAACACTGTGCATTCCAAGCATTGTTTAGGAGAGAGGCACTGTTATCTTTGAGGTTCAAGCCTTTTTGCTTCAGTTTGGAGACAGATGCAGGAATTTATAACCTATAATCTCCAGGTATTCAGAGCCCACTGACGTGTAATCTACTTTTAAAATTCCTTCTGGTACCTTACACAGTTTATTGAGTGTTCCTTGTTTTGATTCTAAGCTAGTAGAGCCACCTAACTGTGTCTTGGGTAAGTGTTCCTCCACCAGTGAGATGCTAGGGAGGTGTGGCGGATGCAGAAAAAGTTGCAACCATTGTTTCAATGGGGTGAAACGTACCAAACCATGGCATTCTTAAATCCTAGTCCCGGAGTGGCAATTTCTCATGAATTACTCTAAGTAGCACTCTGGTGTCTCTCAGGCTCACACTCATCTTCATTACTGGGAGTGCATTTCTTAAGGCCTGGACATGGTGAGTCCCTGCCCCTGCTAGCAACGGGCAGCATCCCACACGAGTGATCTAACGGAAGTTCTGCAGTGTGAACCAGCCTTCCTGATGTGCTGCATTTTCTTACGGCTGCCTGCCTACCCGACCGGACGTGGGCGAGGACGAAAGGATGTCACCGAGGCTTTCTAAGCCATGAAGTGCCGTACAAGTGCTAGTGTTACAGCTGTGGGACTGGGTCTGGGCATATGAGAGTAAGACAGCAGCCTGGGTGCAGCTGAAAGCCAGAGCAAGTGTCTGTCACCGAAGCGCCCAGTTTACAATGGATTTCTCGTGTGACGGATTTGCCTTCACGGCAGGTTTACGGTTTGACTTCTCCTTAGCGGTATTGATCAAAAAAGGGCATTGCGCATGCCATGGCTGCACGGAATCCTGGACCCTCTAAAAATCCTGCCGAGGACTCCTGTTGCCACGCAGTTATGATGAACAGCAGTAGGTAGGATGACATCTCTGTGGAATCTGACCCTTTTCTCGAGCAGCTGTGTGCAGGACTTAGGACGGCTGTATGTGAACACCAGCTTGTTTACTCTCTGGTTGTCTCTGTTGCCCAATGAAGTGGATTTCACCTGGGCTCCAAAGTGAAGCCAGACTCTTGCGTACTAGTAGGATAACCGTGGAGCCATCAGGGCTCAGTGTGACCTGCGTGGTTGTCTGGAATCTTGATGCTGACCATGATGCCTTGAGAGAATTGGGTTTACAAAGTGGGATATTGTACTGCCATTTGCTGCCTAGTATATTGTCCGAAGAAAAGGCAGAAAGAATTTAAAAAGCATAGCTGCAGGCACAAAGAATTAAAATAGGAACTTAGAATTCTTAAGCATGTAACCTAGATGAAAATATTTTCAGAAATAAAAATGAAATTAGGGTCAGTTAGAGCACCAAGTACCCCCAAGAGTCAGTAGGTGGGGTGGCGATGGAGGGAGGAAGGGCCTCACCGCCAGGGAGGGAACTGGGCAGACAGACACGCAGCTACACGACCTCTCTCCTGGCTTGAGTCCTTTTACCCAGAATCCTTAGCTAATCTGAGAGTAGGCAGAGATGATGTATGCAAGGTAGGATGGGGAGAATACTTTCACTGCTAAATCATTCGTACATCGGTTCAAAAATACATATTAAATGTGCCAGGCACTGTGGGCACTGAAAGCAAAAGGGTAAAAGCAAAACCCAAAACCATCCCTGTCCTCCCCGAGGCTTACCGTCTCCTAGGGGAGATGGGCATGAATCCCATCCCGGATGCTGTGGAGTGACAGTGGTGGTGTCAAGTGCTACAGGGGAGAGGTGCGGTCGCTGGGAGGGCTCAGAACAAGGAGCTAGAGCGAGAAGAACCAGGTGGGGAGACTGGGAAAGCGGTGAGGGGATGGAAGTCCGTGCCTCTTTCTACATCCTGCTTCCATTAGGGGTCACTTCACCCAACCCCCCTCCTCGAGACAAACTTAGCAGCACGCATCCTCTGGAGTAAAGCTGAGTGAGGCCTGCATTTTGGAGATTAGCGTGGGCGTATCTGTGTGTGTGTGTTACCCAAGACAGCCCAGGTGTTTATCCTGTGACGACGTCCCAGGGGACAGAGACGGTAATTTGTGGCTCTTTTCTCTTACCTGTGACACCAGAGATAAAACTTACATCATAACGCTGTACCTTGTTGATGCTTCAGTGCTCACGACTCAGGGGTGATTTCTGAAGCACTTTGTGACACTGGGGACAATTCCTAAATCCTCAGATGGCTTTTCCCCCTCACCTTAGGAGTCTGGGGCCCCGCAGATCACTCCGAACTTTGCCGGGTCTGTCAGCTGGCGGGACAGGTGAATTCAGACTCCGTGGTATGGCAGGCCAAGGAACAGGCCGCCGCCGCCTCCCACACAAACGACCTTACTGTTCGTAACGGAATTGCCACGATGAATCCGCTTACAGGCTAGGAGAGGACATTTGCCAGAACTGGATGTCTGACGGAGATTTTCTGTTGCAAGAGAGCTTCGTATACGGTCGAGTTCTACAATTACCCAAACCCTTTTCCTACTGAAGTAAATGAAAAGCTTTTTATCCTTGCTTCTGTGAAGTCTGATTCGTTAAAGGACGCACGGGGGGAAATGATGTAATACAATAAGCTTCTTCACGGCAAAGCAATTTCCCGGATGTCTGAGGTAATTGGAAAATTCAGGGCTGGTCCCTGAAGTGCGTACAGTTTATCCAGCAGGTTTGAGAGAAGGCCGAGGTTTGTTTTTTTTTTTTTCCAAGTGGTATTTGGTTAAATGACAAATATTGGCAATTGGGGGAAGGAAAGTCTGGCTTACAGGAACAGATACCAAGGAGATTCAAACTAAAACTTGTACCAAATTAGATCTTTTTCATTCAACAAAACATTGATTAAGCCTCTACTATGTGCCAGGAACATGGGGACAGTGGGATCGATGAACGTCAAATCCCTGCCCTCACGGAGCTGACAGTCTCACATGAGAGAATAAACATCACAAATAAAATATGTGTGTGAGGAGATGGTGCGGCTGAGTGAGGGCGGTCTGGAGCCCTGGGTGGGGTGTTGCTATTTTCTACAGGGTAGTTAGGGAACTCTCCGATAAGGTGATGTTTGACATAGGAGCCGAAACCCAAGGAGAAAGGGAGAGAATCATTAAATATCTATGAGAAGAGCATTCCAGATGGCGGGGCAGCCATCATAAACGCTGCTACACAGAGTATGTGGAGAGGTTGTGGAGCCCCAGGCAGGCAGATTGGGCTGGAACAGAATGACTAGGGGTGGGGTGGGGGGGAAGGAAATGAGAGGAGAGCAGGGAGCCGGGGCACAGGCTCTTACAAGCTGATGTAAACACTGGCTTTGGTCTGAGTAAGATGGGAAGATGTTGGTGGGTGTTGAGCGGAAGAGTGACATGATCTGAGGTATTTCAGAAGGACCTCTCTGATGCCTGAGGGGAGAACAGGCCACAGGAAGGGAAGGGTGGAAGCAGGGAGACCAGCTAGGAGGCAGGGGAGAGATCTTGGTGTCTTACACCAGGATAGTGGCCGTGGAGGTGGAGAGCAGTGCTTGGCAGATGTATTTTGAAGGGACAGCCGAACGGATTTGCCCATGGTTTGGATGTGGTGCGTGAGAGGCCAGGCCCTTGACTCTACCACCTGTAAGACTGGATTTGGACTTTCCTTTTAAAGATGTGGAGCAGACGGCAGGAGAAGCAGTATAGGCAGTTGGGAAGTGAGAATCAGAAACTGGGGTTCTGTTGTGGACATCTGAAATTCGAGATGCCCAGGACGCCTCCAAGTGGAGGTGTTAAGCTATTGGATAAAATCCTTTGGAATTTGGAGCAGGAGATCAACATGGGAGTTATCGGTATCTAAATGGTGTTTAGAGTCAGGAGAGGAGGAGATTGTCTAGGGAGGGGGAGGACATAGAAATGCAAGAACGGATCCTTAGGGCTGTCCAGCGTGTAGGACTGGGGGAGATGAGGAGGAACCAGCAAAGATGAAGAGTCAGGAAAAGTCCGTGAGACAAAATGAAGGAGAGTGATGCCAAGCGAACCAAATGAAGGGGATGTTTCAATGCTGTTGATGGAAACGCCGGGAACTGTTCATTGGGTTCCATAATGTGAACATTACTGGGGACCTTGACAAGTGGTTTCGGTGGAGTAGTGAGGAAGAAAGCCTGACTGGGTTACATCTAAGAGAATGCAAGGAGAAGTAGAGATAGCAAACAACAATTATTTTTGAAGTTTTTTAAAGGGAAGTAGAAAAATGGAGTGGTTGTCAGAGGGGGGTGAAACATGTTATGGACTGGATTTTGCTCCCCGCAACTTCATAGATTGAAGCTGTAATCCCCAGTGTGACAGTATTTGGAGACAGAGCCTTTAAGGAGACAACTGAGGTCAAATGAGGTCATAGGTGTGGGCCCTAACTCAGTAGGACTAGTGTCCTTGTAAGAAGAGAAAGAGACACCAGGGATGCGTGTGCACAGAGGAGAGGCCACGTGAGGATACAGGAGGCAGCCTCCTGCAAGCCAAGGACAGGAACGTCAGGAGAAACCTTCATCTTGGACTTCCAGCCTCCAGAACTGAGAGAAACAAATTTCTGTTATTGAAGCCCCACGGTCTGTGGTATTTGGTCACAGCAGCCCTAGCAGGCTAGTACAAAAATCAAGGGAAATCTGTTTTTTTTTAAGAGGGGGAATGTTGTGGCATGGTCCTGAGGGAATTCCTGGAGCAACGTTCCTGGGTTGTCGAGATGCAATGCAGTCCAGCATACAAGTATAGAGGTTTGTTTTTTGTTTTGTTGGTTTGTGTTTTTTTTAGATTTTATTTATTTATTGGAGAGAGTGAGAGAGAGAGAGAAGGTAAGCAAGCAGAGGGAGCAGCAGGCAGAGGGAGAAGCAGACTCCCCACTGAGGAGGGAACCCAAAGCGGGGCTCAGTCCCAGGACCCTGGGATCATGACCTGAGCTGAAGGCAGAAGCTTAATCAACTGAGCCACCCAGGCGCCCCAGAGATTTGCTTTTGATAGGGATATAGGCCGATTTGTAGATATGGTGGGAAGGTAGGGGAATTCTCTTCCAAATCCTTTTAGAAAAAGGATTGGTGATGGGGCGCCTGGGTGGCACGGTGGTTAAGCGTCTGCCTTCGGCTCAGGGCGTGATCCCAGCGTTGTGGGATCGAGCCCCACATCAGGCCTCTGCTATGAGCCTGCTTCTTCCTCTCCCACTCCCCCTGCTTGTGTTCCCTCTCTCGCTGGCTGTCTCTATCTCTGTCACGTAAATAAAAATAAAAATCTTTAAAAAAAAAAAAAAAAAAAAAAAAAAGAAAAAGGATTGGTGAAATAGGAGGTACGGTCCTAAGTGGGGAGGGGAAGTTGGGTGGAAAGTGGAGTTTGAGAAGAAAGTATGAAATAATGAAATAATTGTCTAGCAGAGCGGGGGACAAGCTGACAAGAGAGATGTTATCAGACAACCAGGCGATGCTAAGAGCCCAGTGAAATTAGTGGTCATGGATTTAGAGTGAGGCTAAGTCCTCATGCTCTTGTGTTTTTCTCCAGGATCCTCCAGTTGGGTTAGATGGAGAGTTGGATCCAAACGGGGGTTTTGTCAAGAATGACAGGGAGACCACATGCAACAGAGTGATTACAATGATGGTCTGTATAATCTAAGCTGAGAGAGAATGAAGGAAAGCACACGCAGGCATGAGGGGAACCATGAGAAGGTGGTGGAGTCACTGCATTGTAGGTCCAGGAAGAGAGTTGGGTCATTGTGGTGGGTGAGCGGGAAAGATGGCAGCTTGTGGCCACGGGATGCTGAAATGGTTTGTTTTTTTTTTTTTAAGATTTTTTATTTATTTATTTGACAGAGATAGAGACAGCCAGCGAGAGAGGGAACACAAGCAGGGGGAGTGGGAGAGGAAGAAGCAGGCTCATAGCGGAGGAGCCTGATGTGGGGCTCGATCCCATAACGCTGGGATCACGCCCTGAGCCGAAGGCAGACGCTTAACCGCTGTGCCACCCAGGCGCCCCAACGGGATGCTGAAATGGAAACAACGCAGAGGGTGCAGCTGGAATCCAGCCAGGTCTAGGGCATGACTGACTGTATGGCTAAGGGAGGGAAAAAGGAACATAGAATTGGTCGTGGATCTAAGAAGTCTATGTGGATACTGAGTTACTCTGAGACTACGAGGCATGGCTCTCCGTGGCAGCAAGCTCAGTGCTAACATCTTCAAGGATTGAGGGGGAATGATGCAGGGCTGTGTAGACGGCTGAACCATGGAGGGGAAGCAAGTTGTAGAAAGGCAGGAGCCTCCAGGCTGGCCATTTTTTGAAGAAAGAGAGGTAACGGTCTGGAACAGGGTTTCTCCACGGTGTGAATATTTTGGACTGAGTAATTCCTTGTTGTGGAAGGCTGTCCTGAGCTGAGCAGCATTCCAGACTTCCACACAAGAGATGCTGATAGCACCAGCTTCCAGTTGTACAAGGAAAAATGTCTCTGAGACTTGACTAAATGTCCCTTGTGGGAGAAGATAGCTCCTGGCTGAGAAGCATTGATCCTAAAGCAGCAACGATGGGGGCGCCTGCGTGGCTCAGTCATTAAGCGTCTGCCTTCGGCTCAGGGCGTGATCCCAGCGTTCTGGGATCGAGCCCCACATCAGGCTTCTCTGCTAGGAGCCTGCTTCTTCCTCTCCCACTCCCCCTGCTTGTGTTCTCTCTCTCGCTGGGTGTCTGTCTCTGCCAAATAAATAAAATCTTTAAAAATAAATAAATAAATAAATTAATTAATTAATTAATTAATAAAGCAGCAACGATGAGCTAACAGGACACTTCCCTGGCCTGGGGCCCAGCAGTTATAAGGCGTGAGGAAGAGCAAGCAGCTAACACTTAGAGAGGGTCACGGGGGCATCACCGTCTTCTGGGAAGGTCAGATTTGGGTTAGAGCGCACCGAAGGGAATCCTCCCAAGAAAGGGTGAGAATCCAGTGAATATGTTAGGATTTATGGCTATGATGTAGCTCACATCTATCAGCGCCAAGGAGGAAATAAACGTAGCCCACGATGACCTGACAGTCCGTGTGTTTCGTCTGCTTACTTCACTTCCTTTGCCTGACCCAATTCACTGCTCCAATGAGCCACCTGCTTCTTAACGGCTCTTGCAAAGCAGATTTCAGTCATTATGTCTAATACACGCTGAAATCAAGATCCCAGAACAGGCCAAGTACATACAGTGAAGCAGTTGGCAGGGACGAGGCACGAGCACTGCGCGCCTCCTCGCCCCGAGTTCTCCTCAGGCTCTGACAGCTAAGCAGGCACGCTCTAGGACTCCAAGCTTCTAGCGAACTTCCTAGCTTTACAGGCAGAAGTGAAGACTCCTCTAAATAACAGAGGGTTGGGAGATGTGAGGAGGATGAAAGTGTCTAGATTGCCTGGCAAGAGTAGAACTGTAACAGATTTCTGAGGTGGTATTTCAACACTGTTCCCCTTTATTTAACTTACTACTTGTATGCCCTTGACCAAATAGTAACCTAGGCTGACGAGTAGGAGCTGAACGTGGCCTAGGGGTGAAGCCAGGGACCCCCACTGAAACAGCAAGATCCCATTATAATCTATTTAAAGTGTGCTAGCAAAAAGCAGACGTGATGAAAGGCAGTTTTAATTCTTTCAGGGAAATAGCAAACATGGCTCAGGGAGAAATAAATGAGTTACATATCCAAAAGTCAGGAACGAAACCCCCCCTGGGATCGCTGAGTTCCAACGGTGTAAATGGCTCTGTTCTTCCACAAGAGAAGGGAGCCTCGGTGTAGAATGATCACTGCCAACCGTCATGAAGAGAAATGTGGTCTCTTGTGCTCAACCGTCCGTACATACCATCAGTGAGTAACTCACAAGAAAGGACTGGAACTCGAGAGTATGAGATAAGGCACTTCGTCTTTAATTCTATCAGTTTCTTCAGAATTAATCAAGCTCCGGGGTCCTCCGGTAACTGCAAGTTGCACTGGCTGCAGCACTAACGGGCTGACCATGTACCCAGGAAGGCGTCAGAGAGCCACGGTCCGGAGGAGACTCCTTGGTGTGTTCTGCCCACCGGTCCACGTGCATTCCGACTTCTCGGCAAACTTCCCACAGCATGACCAGTGCGGGCGACCTGGGTGGCCTTTGTGCCCGTGGCCGCAGCCCAGGTACCCACCTGTGTGGTACCAAGAGGAGACAGAAGACAACCATTAGAGTGAAGTCCAGCAGTTTACCGTGGAAACTCACGTTTCTGGCAACATTTACACTCATGGATGTGAAAACATATAATAAAAACCTGGCGAGGGAAACAAGCTATCTGGAGCCTCTGTAGGAGGGGGATTCCCAAGGACTGAAGACGGCCAATCAGTTAAGGTTCGTTAAAGTTCTAAGAAGAGCATTGCTTTAACATTCTGCTAACTCAAGGAGATGAACCAGTTTGGGTTTAAACTATAAAATAATTGAAATAAAAGAGATGGGAAGAGTGGTTGAAATAAAGAAGGAAGTTCCTAAAGCGGTTATGAAAAAGGGTGCACAAGCCTATCTTAGGGCCCACCATTAGAATAAGGACACAACAGAATACATTTTAAAAAATAATTAGAGGGGCGCTTGGGTGGCTCAGTCGGTTAAGCGTCCGAGTCCATCTCAGCTCATGTCTTGATCTCAGGCTTGTGAGTTCAAGCCCGGCATTGGGCTCCATACTGGGCGTGGAGCCTACTTAAAAAAAAAAAAAAAATTAGATCTCTTGCCTGAGTTGACCCTCCTTCCCCCAAGAAAAGAGCCAGACCTGGTCAACTGATTTAATCACCCAGTTTCCCATCCCTGACTTGCTTGGTATTTCTTTAAGGTTTTAAAAGGAACGGAGTGGGTTCAGATATTTTTTACACTGCCAGGCTGTTGGAAAGGGTATAGCTGGAAATCGAGCATGCCAGGGAGAAGTGCAGGGCTCATGAGACTGGTGAACTGGATCAAAACTAGAAGAACTCAGAGCATTTAAGCTTACTATTTCACTTTTCAGAACAAAGAAGCTTTAAGTGAAAGTTTTAGAACTGTGGCGCATTGATATGCACGGATTATATTCCTAGAAAGCACGGTGAGGTCTGAATCTCCTAAAGCTAGTGGCTGTGCGGTAGCTGAGCCCACTGCTGGGAGACCGGCCCGGCGGGTAAGGACGTTCGAGAGTGTTCCTCCTCACCTGGCATGGTGCCCCCACAGGCACAGCGAGCAGTCTTCTGGCCTCCGCTGGAGCAGAACGTGCAGCAGTGAAACACGCCTGGGTGTGGCCGATGCCTTTTCCTCACGGTCACGGTGAATGGCGAGCCCTTCAGGGTTCAGACCAAGAGCAAAGAACAGCCCCTTGTGAGTCAACAGGGATGTGCGGGGCAGCCCATGTGCTTAGACGCAGTGTCAGTCACAGGGCCTGGCCCCGGAGGGACGAGGACAGCAGGAAGGAAACGGACGAGGGGACAGTGACTAGCTGGGCGCTCAGCTGTGTGCTGCCAGATACAAATGCATGCGAGTCAAGGAATCCGTGCGGAGCCTGCCTGATACACAGATAAACCCAAGCTGTGTTTTGTGTCACTGGTGTCGTTACCTTCTCCGCTCTGGTGGAGTATCGGGGCTCGTTAGTGGAGTGCCGCGACCACCAGGCTAGGCCGTCCCGTGGTTCTTTCTCCAGTGTCTCAGTCACACACCTCCTCCCCTCACATACTGAGCCTCGCTCCCTTCCTCCCGCCCCTCCATCCTGGAAGTATCCGTTTCCCCATCTACTCAGTCTCGGCCCCTGAGGATACAGGGAGAACTTCCGTTCTCCTCTTTCTGTCCTACGTCTGACAGTCAGTATTTAGTAAGTTGTCCCCACTGAGAAGCACGCAGTCTGTAGAAGCACAAACCAGAGAGTCTGGCACCTTAGAAGCTTCTCAAGTGTTCGATCTCTCCTCAACAGTTTACGATCTATTTTAAAAACAACTTGGAGTTCACAGACATGGGTTCAAATTCTGGTTTTGCTCTACAGGGACCTGTACTTCAGCACGTTTGCTTCTCAGTCCAATTGCACCATGATCCCTAGGCCTGAAGGGCTTGGAAGAAAGGCCTAAGAATGTATGCAGAGGGACGTAGCCCACTCTGGCCAATGTGATTACACAGGCAGTAAGCGGCTGTTGAACAGCGGTCTCCCTCTCCCTTTCTGCCCACACCACAAGCCCAAGACATCATGACACTACGGTGTTTTATCGTCCCTGTCAATGCTGCTTTCTGGTTGGGGAAAACCTGTGACCACTCGAGATTCCGTCGGACCTGCTGAGTATTGCCTGATTTCAAAAAATTCACAATCTCTAAACTAGAAAGTGTTATGCTTATCTGGCGAGGTGGTGCAGAAACCCTGGTAAGAGCTAAGCACATATGGAAACAGGCAAAAGAGTTACAAGCACAGACGGTCAGGCAGATACATGACTGGTCGGTTGAGGGGAGAGGGTATAACTCTCCCAAATTGTGTTCCAGCAAGTTCCAGTCCGTCTGGTCACAGTCTGAACAATCCCGAGCTAGAAGATAGTGCTTGAATGTGTACGCTTGTCCCCTGGCTCATTGCCTCCTGGGATGAAGGTATCTTTTCCAAATTAAGAATTCTCCAACGGGGAAAAGGATAAAATACAAGCCCAAATGCCGGGGGGGGTGGGGAGGAATAGGCACAGAGTTCTTAAGGTCACCAGCAAAATCTAGGCCATTTCTGAAGAGAAGAGAAGGAAGAAAGAGGACCCTGTTCAATCCCTCTGTACAGCTGATCCCACGAGCATGTGTCCGCATCCTGAGATGGCAGACGCCAGAGGAAGCAGGAAGAAAGGAAGCCAGGGAGGACAGGCCCAGGTCCTACTCACCTGCACGTGCTGCTCCTTGATGCAGACCAACACGGTGTAGACACCAGGCTCCTTGGGGGTATAGGAGACGTAGTATGTCCCATCCTTGTTATCTTGCACCAGCGTTCTGACTGGACTGAATGCACATGGGGTTCAAAAAAACACTCATTCTCACAGGCCTGCTGCAGCCGCCCACCACTTGAGGTGTGAGCCTTACACCATTCTACCCAACATTCATTTGAAATGTACCCCGAGCAGAATGCTCCTTCCATTGGTCTTGGAAATTAATTTTACAACAGAAGGGAAGCAACGAAAATGCTGACTTAATCTGACGTACCGAGGAATCCCTTGAAAGCGTTACTGTGTTCTCTTTGATGGGCTTGCTGTACCCTCCCACTCTCCTCCCTCCTCTGGCTCCAGAGACACATGAATATACTCCCAGCCCAAGGGAGTAGCAAAGTGGGGCTGAATTTTGAGAGGGGCCCATTCGGTCGAACATAGAGTGTTTTTCAGACAAGCTGAGGGGCAGAGCAGACCTTTGGGAGAGAGTGGAGTATTGGCATGAAACCGGGACAAGAAAACACATCTGCTCCAACTGGGCATATCACATTTTTTAATAGCATCTGGGGGGCGGGGGGTAGGCTGTAACTACTGCAGGTACACCTCCCCAGCTGCAAAGGGGCCTCAAGTGTCCAGTTTCATCACCGCTTATTACCCTTGACACCTGCCTGTGAAATACACACCTGTCTTTCTTATCTTTAGGGATGACCGCGACTTGCACGCTGTCCCCTCCCCGGCCCATGCTCTCTCCTGCCGCATCCCTACACAGCAGAGTGAAAGAGGCTGTCTGTTTCTCCCGGGCTCGGTGGAGATCTGCAGAAGATAAAACACTCAGTCCTCTCTCGCCTCAAAGGCCAGCTGCCACCGTGACTGCAACCCCAGATCAGACACCACCTTGCTGCTTCTCTTTAGAACAAAAGGTCGTGCTTCCTGTTTACCGTAACTGCCCTGCTCCCTTTCTCTTCTCTTTCCGCTCTGACCCCCAGAGCATACCTTTTGGGAGTTCCTTCAGGGAGCCTGGCCGTCTCTCAGCCACTTGCTGCTCTTGGATCACACAGGATCCTGAACCTTAACTGCAGTCCTAAGGGAGCTTTGAAAATACTTAGGATAGACCTACGTATTCAGAGCAGAAATCCTCTAGACCCTGTGAGGGAGGCTCGTAAGGCCAAATCTATCCTCTCTGAGCTGCAGATCATGCTGGAATGGGCAGGGGGTAGAGCTGCTCAGCCTGGACTTGAGCCAAGCTGCTAGGGAAATAGTCAGGTGCAGCCTTGGAGCCAGCAAACACAACAGGGCTTCTTAACTTGGGGCTCATGAACTATCACGTGGTCTCTGGAGAGGCTTATGAGGGGGGCCAGAGAATCTCCTGAAGTGGTGTGCCCAAATTAGCAGATGTTTCCTGGGGAGAGATCATTCTCAAAGGGCTCTATGACCTCCAAGAGGTTAAGAACTCCCGTGCCAGAGTCAGGTTGCCTCTACGGTACAGTCTGCCCATCAGGACTGATCTCTGACCTATCTTTGAATAACTGCCTCCTTCAGGAAAAGAAGGGTCAGAGGAAATTGTTTCTCCCCCTACTGAATGAAATGCCTACCATAATCTTTTAAATGTCAAGATGTGGCTTACATAAACCAAGAAGGGCACAGAAGAAAGTTTGCTCTAACCTTGTCTTCCTCACTCCTCTGAAGCTCTCTTCGGGACTTGACCCAAGCCGTCTGGGGCCCTGACACGCTCCTCTCCAGGCAGGCAGGATTTCACCCCGGCCTATCCTGCTATTGTCTTTGCGCACTGTCTCTGTTCTATCATCTGATAGAAACAGCACGCTCCATGAGGTCCTTGCTAGTTACTACTTTGCTCAACTGGAAAAGGGTCAAGCCTCACCCCCATATGGGATACTAACTGTACCCTGGTCAGAATGAAACAGAAAGAAAGGGCGAGGGAGGGGTCACTGTCCTTTAGATCAGTATGGCTCCCTCCCTTGGTAAACTGGTTGGTAGGAAACTTCCTAGCTGAATGAAGGCCCCAGCTGAGAAAGCCACACCTCTTTAAACACCAAGTCCCCATCCACTGTCCTCTCGAGGCCAGCGGGAAATGCCTTCCTACCTTCTCCTTGGAGGACACATTTGGCTGGATCGACCTCTTTGGTATTGATGGCCCCATAAACTTCATAGCCATGGCACCGGCCTGCTTTCTGCTGAGGAGAGAAGCATATCTTATCGTTTACTCCAGGATGGACATTATATTCGACTTTGTTCAGCTTTGTGAGCCGTTCTACTACCACCCCCTTGGTGATGAGGATCTCCAAGTCTGAGCCACTGGTCAGCAGGTGCTCCGTGAACTCCACGCCAGTCCGCATGTCTGCCAGCAGCTGCTCTAGCTGGGCCTTCTGCAGCTGCAGGGAGTTTTCCTTCTGGACCCGTATGTCTTCCAGCTGCTTCAGCAGCTTGTCCCGATGCTCCTCAATGGCCTTGATGTAGCCCTCAGAGAACGTTCGCACGTCGGCCGCCACAGCCTCCACCCGCTCCTGGAGGGCACTGCTCAGCCCTTTGATCTGTGCGAGGGCTTCCTCCAGCGCCTCCACATGGGGCTGGGTGCCTTTGAGGAGCTCTCGCACCGAGTCCCCATGCTTGTGGATCACATTGCTCGTGAAGTCACAGGGGTGCTCACGGTGCTCCCCCACCACGCAGTCCCGGCACACGGGCCGGTCGCAGAGCTCGCAGAACAGCCTCAGCTCCTCTGCAGGGTGCGCGGGACACAGAATGGGCTTCCCGATCCTGCTGTAGCCTTTCAAGTCTTTTAGGTCCACCATCGTATGGTAAGTCGTTTTCTTCTGCCGCCTAGGGACCGAGTCAGGGACAGGAAATTAGGGGACGATTCAGTTAGGAAACAGTCTGAAAGTTTTTAGAGCGTGGCTCAGAAGTCAAACATGTTGATCTGCGTTCAGTCCCTTGCTCTGACCTCTTAACCATGCAATCCTCTTGGATTCACTTCCTCCTCATCTGTACGGGGAGGGAGTAACACCTACTGGAAACCTACTTGAACAAAATGATAGTATACTACAGCTCTCTGGCCTGGGACGGGACTTTGCCAAAGGTTGCAACACTAAGGCTACGGCCTGGAACTTTCTCTGAAGAGTTAGTTCGGCAAGTTGAGACAAGAGCCACGGCCTACTCCTTCAGCAAGCTAAAGGTGAGAGCATGGTGGGAACCCAGCACCAGTGCCATGTGGCATAGCAATAACCCCCGGCAATTAAAAAGTGTTTAGTTGGCCTCAACAGAGAGTCTCCCTCCACTTTCACTTGAGATTTTGGCCAATGCCTCCATCACCCAAAGCAGCAAGCTAGAATTTTCCCCAAGAGTCATCGGCATTATTAGAAAGGCTGAAATCAATGGTCAGTAAAGCCACAGTTCTCTTTTTAATTCCTCTTTTCTGTAGCCCTCTAGAGATTCAGGGAAATCCCCAGGAAACCCAATGACTGTGGAAAGTCAGCATGGTATCAGCTCGGAGCTTGCATACCTACTCTGGCACCAGAAGAGTGACTGTAGGGAAAACAGGGTCAGCTGTTTAGCTGGCAGCAAGGCTGTCATAATTACAAGTTAAAAATAGGAAGACTGAAGACTACTAACTTGCTCTGTTGGTGAGACCAGAAAACAAATGGAAGGCAAAATTTAAAAACTATTTTAAGCTAATTCTAGAATCTTGGCTATTTTATATTCTGATGTCCTGTAATGGGGGAGGGAGTGGAGAAGGAACAAAGAATGATTCATGTGACCAGCTATTCACCAAATGCCATTAAAGACATAAATCTGCACCCCAACGAGCACTTATCGGCCCACCTCACCAAACTCCAGAGTCACTCTAGGGTACAAGGCAAAGGCTTCCAGCACCTTATACTGGGAAGGCAGCATGGATTACTAGAAAGAGCACAGAACGTGTTCAGAAGACCTGGATTTAAAACTGGGTTCTGTTATATGCTACTTACCAGCTGTGGGACTTTGGCAAATCACATTTTGCTGAGCTTCAGTTTCCTCAAATAGTAAATGGGAGTGAAAACAGTGCCTGCTTTTCTATAAGAGTTGCAAGGCATCAAATGAGATCGAGGCCAGGGGCTATGCTATTATATTCATTCTTCTCTGTTTATCCGGCACCCACTATAATTATTCACTATACAAACGACTGATGACCCAAGGAAACTGTGAATGTACTTTGCAAACTGAAAAGGACTTTGCAAACCTTTGCTTCTATTATTACTAGGGTTATTCTGTAAGGCTGCAGAATTCTAAAGTATGTATCACAGCGTATACTGCTCTTTGACTTTACGTGGCATTCAAGAGAGCTTTCCTTCCCATCTGCTCACTAAGGACTTCTGGCTTGACACCTCTCTGCATTCTCCTCTTAAGCTACGCCAGGTGGGGTATCCCATCTGTACCTGTGAGCCTGGCAGCAGAAGTGGCAGAGATTGGCTTTGCAGGTCTGACATCTCTTCTCCACTTCTCTGTCGCTGCACAGGTCACACACCAGGCCCTGGCCTTCCCCATGAAGACTCTCCAGCATCACATCATTCATGGCCAGGTGGTCTATGGTTAAAGCCTTCACTCCACCCATGGGCAGGTCCACCTGAGCATCACATACCGGACAGAGGATGCCGATCTGCGGCTGCAGACTGGGTGGCTTGAGTTCCTGGAATATTGACCCCTCAGAGCTTGTGTCAGAGTCTCCCCCTCTGATGTCCACTACTGAGAAGGGTTCCAGCTGCTCCAGACACGTGGTGCAAACTGTGTGCAAACAAGGCAAGAGCCTGGGGGCTTTGAAAAGCCCCATGCACAAAGGGCAGCGAGTCTTGCCTGAGTTCCCAAGTGCGGTCCCACTGGGGAGTTTGCCCACGAAGCCAAACAGCGGCTTCCTCTTTTCTGACATGTTCCCCACGTTTGTGCCCAGTATCAGAAAAGGCGACGGGCAGCTCTATAATGAAGTAGTAGGTGATTAAGCCCACCCAAAGAGAAAGTTTCCAGAATTTGAGCAGAGACCATGGGGACTCTCTCTTCGACAACTGAAAGGGCAAAATGGTAGAAGAGGAGTCGTCAAAGGAACCACCCACAGATCTACCTAGGAGGGCCCCCTCCTTTCCATGGCATCCCATACCAGACGCGCCCACGCCCTCCTGTGCCCCCCAAGTCCTCCTCCCCGCAAGCGCTTCCAGGTCTAAGTCTTGAGCTGGTCCTGCCGCCGCCAACTCCTGGAACCCCGCACCTCTCACTCCCTCCACTACCACCCCCCCCTCCCGCCGCCCGCCCCACTGGCTCCGCGCCCGACACCCGACAAGCGCCACCCCCGCCTCGCGTGATGAGGTGGGGGGGGGCCTCCTGCTTTTTCCCTCGACCGGGCCCTGCGCGGACGGCACACGGCGGGCAAGGAAGCTGTGAGTCCCGCCGACTCCTCGCTGGCCGCCGCCTCCCCAACACCGCTGCCCAAGGTGCCCGAAGGCTCTGGCCCCTCCTCGCACCAATCCCAGTCCAGGTCTACTCCGGGGAGTCCAATCACCGTCCGAGAAGGGAGGCCCTCGCCGCTGGGGACCCCGCCTCCCAACAGAGTGACACCAACAGCATCCAATAAGGTTCGGAAACTCTGCATCCTCTCCAGTCCACTCCGACGGGGAGGGGAGGGACCAAACTAGGGGCCGGGGCTCGGGTGGCCGGGGGGGCTCGGGCCGAGGGGAGGAAAAGAGCGAGGCTGGGAGTGAGCGGCATAGTATAGCCAGCGTCACCCTTTTACGGGGACTGTCTCTCTATCGCTGTAGCGACCAGAGAGGCCAGAGGACCCCTTAAAAAGCCGCGCTGACACGCCCGGGGGACGACCTCCTTTGCGCCCTCGGATTGGGCCCACGAACGCAGACTGGGCCTTCCCATTGGTGGGTGGCGCTGTCAGTGGGCCCCGAGCTCAGCGCACAGCTTGCTGGGAGTTGTAGAACGAGGCGTCTTCCTCGTCCCGGAGGCTTCGGACGTGACCACGGCAGTTTCTGCTCAGCCGGTGTGAGCCCTCGAGTTCCCCTCTGGGCCTCCCCAGCTTATTTTAGTTCAGGAATCCCTCAGGCCTAGCCTTCCGGCTACAAGAGTTTCGTTTCCCGGGGCTAAGGGCCCTGAGGCCCTGGTTCTGGGGATCCGTCTGGATGACCGTTGAACCGAGGGCTGGCCGTTGGGGAGCTCGGCTCGCGGTTCGCTGGGGCTGGAGAAGCCGTTGGTTGCCTTCGGGGCCAGGGGCGCGGAAGACCTGAGGGCTTAAGGATTTGTCACCCGGAATTTTACACTTCTGTATACCAGAAACGGAGCACGTTTGTCCCGCCGTTTTGATCATGGGGGAGGGCCCGTGACTGGTCACAGTGGGAGAGTGGAGGATGTCAAAGAGGGATGAACCCTTTGTGGGCTCACAAACTGATGGGGAAGATGGACGCGTCGGGCAGCCTTGACAGTTTCTTTGTCTCCTTCTCTAAGTATCCTTACCAGGAGCCTCCTGATTCGGCCCTGTGGGGGCTTTGCCACACCTGGGATCTGGGACCTGTAACTCCGCAGTTTCCAGAAATGGTAACACTCCAGCTCCTTACCCTCCACGGTTCCTCTGATTTGCGGTTGCTTAAGCCTATCTAGTACGCCTGATTTTTATCACCTTCCCTACTTGATTGGGACCCAACAGGCAGCTGTTTCATTGATAGCTCCATTACTCAGCTCATGCCATAGGCACAGTGCCTGGAGCCTAAGCTTACAAAAAATAGGGAAATCTGAAACACAAAACAAAATAGAACTTGACTCTAAAATATGAAAACTATAAAAATTTTTAGAAATTGAAATATTTGGCCATTTCCAAAATATAACACGTCAATGAATCAAATGCCACTTTTTACAATTTATTTTTAAGATTTATTTATTTATGAGAGAGAACATGCATAAGCAGGCTGGGGTGAGGGGCAGAGGAAAAGGGAGAGAGAATCCTGAAACCGACTCCCCACCAAGCGCAGACCCCAACGTGGGGCTCAATCCCCGGACCCAGAGATCATGGCTGGGAGATCAGTACCCCAGGTGAAGTCAAGAGTTGTCCGCCCAGCTGGCTGAGTCACCCAGGCGCCCTCAAAATGCCACTTTCATATGAAAATTACATGTGATTTCTGAAAATAAATATGTCTACAAAGGTCTTAAAATGGTCCTTACCTAGATTTCTTCAGCTTCTCCTTCTCCTCACCTACTCCGACTCCAAATCTGCGTGTTACACTCTGGTGTGCTGGAGTAAGTCACAAAAACCGTGCAACTTGCGTTTGCTATATATTCTTGCTCTGAACTTCACCTGATACTCCGTGATGCTTTGCTCCATCTCTTATTCATGCTCTATCACATTTCCCATGGTAGGTGTTCCAAGCTTCTCTTGTTTAAGAAGTGCTTTATAATTTACATGTGCATTATTTCACTTAATCTTCTAACTACTCTGTGAGGAAACAGAGTCTCAGAGAGGTCTGGTGGCCAGCCCAGGGTAACACATCTGAGACTTGAACTCCTGTCCTATGATGCCATGTTTAAGATTTGACCCTAACCTCCCTTTCCTTTCTTAGCCTCTTAAGCATCTAATCCCTTATATACTCAGCAGGTAACTGCCTTTAATTGAGTGAGAAAAGCAAGACTATCTGGAGAACTCCCTCACTTTCTACCCTAAAAATCTATGGTTTATCAGGGTGCCTAGGTGGCTCAGTGGGTTAAGCGTCTGACTCTTGATTTTGGCTCAGGTCATGATCTCAAGGTTGTGAGATCGAGTCTGGCTGTTGGGGCTCTCCTTCTGCCCTCTCCCTTATTCCCTCCCCCCAATCTATGGTTTGTCACACCTCCCATACCCATCCTGACTGCCTTTCTTCTGTTCCTCAACACCTTTGCTCTTTATTCCAGCCTCTCCTGGCTCTTCAAAACCTTGTTGCTCCTACATTTTCAATCACTCCTTTATTAGCATGTTATTTCTGCCAAGAGTTATGATCAAGTCCTAAAGAGGGAAGCAAATCCTCCCTTGATTGAGCTGGCTTTCCACTTACTGATTTTGTGACTCTCACCCCTATATTTCTCAAAAGAGTAGTCCCACTTTCTGTGTTCATCACCATCATCACCCATTTTTTTCCTCCCTCACGTAAACTAACTTCCAACTCCTCTTTCCTATTGAAACTTTTCTCTCGTAGATTACAAGTGACCAAGTCACCGGCCTTTTCTCAATATACAGTCTCTTTAGTATTCACCATTGTTACATACTTCCTCATCCTTCAGACTTCCTTCCTTCTTGACTTCTGAAATGCTCTACTCTCCTGGCCTTCTGATCTCTTGGGCTGCGTCTCACACTCTCCTTCCTCATTGGTTCCCCTTTATCCTTCTTATACCCTACCTTTTCTCTCTACGTGCCCTCTTACACCGATGATTCCTACACACTTTGTCCCCTGAGTTTTGGTCACAATATCTATTCTAAATCTGCACCCAAATGTGTCCCCATAATCTTCAGACCCACCTACGTTAAACTTCATTGAACTCTTTTGCACACTCAACTGTGCTCTCTGAATTTTCCTGTTTCATTCTCTCAAGGATATCATTATTCCTCCTTCTCTCCAGCTTGAAACCTTATAGCGCTCTTGGCTTCCTTTCTCTTTTTCCATATCCAGGCAGGTACCAGTTTCTTTCCATACCTACTGCCAACATCTTACTGAGAATTTTAGGATGATACGGGACCTTTACCTGTAGTATTACACCCTCACCTCAGATATTGTAATAGTCTCTGAATTATCCCTCTCCTCCCATTCTTTTTTCCCGTCAATCCTACAATTTTTCCCAAATTAATTGGAAAAACATGGTACGAGGCAGGCTTCATTGTGAAAGTTTCAGGAGCTCCCTATCTCCATAGGATAAAATCTGGATTCCCTAATACAATAAAAATCTGGCCTTTTAGCTATCCCCCAAACATTGCCAAACACACTTTTTTTTTTTGCCAGTTTGTCTGCAGAATCCTTCCTCCTTTATTATTTAAACCTACCCTTCCTTTGATGTCAGGCCTGCTTTACACCACCTCCTTGAAACTCTCTTTTACTTCAGGGCTCCAGACTTGAGCTCCAGTAGCTCTTTTTCTCTTTACAGTTTGTGTTATATTGTAGTGTTTTTACAGTTGTGTTATATTGTAGTGTTGAGCATTTTTATTTAGTTTGTATGTATGCATATGTGTATACGGGTGCAGGTATCTGTGTATACACTGTCTCTGTATGAAGATGAGAAACCCAGCAACCAACCCAGTGCCTAATCCGTAGACCTGTAATAAAGGCTTGTTATTGATGAGGCAGGGAATGATGTTTGCAAACAAAGGAGAATAAACAGGACTACGTGCAGCCAAGAGTTTTGTGGGCTGTGCAGACCGTAGGTGATACGGGGTGAGGTCACAGGAGAGCATTAGTTAAGGATTCTCCTTTCCCAGAATCAGTTCAGTGTTTTGTTCCATGCTCACATATTGCTTCATCTTTCTGGGGACCCCAGGCAGCAAATAGTAGAGGGAAGTACAGAAGTCACAGGATAAGAGGAATGGGACTGATGAAAGCGATCAGGTGCATCAAGGTGTCTAGAGAGTTTCGGCCCACTCTTGTGCCCAAAATAGAGAAAGTACCAAAGGCAGGAAGGATGGGAAGGCAGGATGACCCATGAAGAAATCAGGCAGTTCTTGATTAGACCTAGCGATCGATTAGCTCCACCAGAGACTGAGTGAGTACATAGAAAGTGAGCCAGAGAGATATGTCACTTACCTTTCACTACTGCGCCTCTTTCTCACTCACCATCCCTCTGCTTCCTTACTTCAAAGGAAGGAGAAGCCTTACTCCTAGCATCTGCGCTCTGAAGCCCAGCCTCTTCTGCCTCTTCCCTCTCCTCTGTCTTCATCCTTTGCTTTCTGGTGGATTTTTCTTTCAACTCATACTCATGCTTAAGTCCCCTACCCTACACCCCTCTCTAGCTCCTGATTTCCCTTGGCCTCTTAAAAAGAATAGTCTATACTTGCTTCTCTAATTCTTCTCGCATTTTACTCCTAAACACTGGAAACTGGATTTGCTGTCACCACTCCTCTGAAAATTGCTTTTTGCAAAGTCCCCAGTAATGTCCTACATGTTAAATCCAGTTGTTATCGAACAGAATTTGCTGTGGTTTTATTTTGTTTTAAATAAGTTCTATGCCCATTGTGGGGCTGGAACGCATGACCTGGAAATCAAGACTCATGCCAACTGGCTCTCCCAACTGAACCGGCCCATCACCCCGGCTTGTGACATTGATAAGTTTCTTCTCAAAACTTCCTCCTCCTTGGGTGCCTAGGTGGCTCAGTTGGTTAAGTGACTGCCTTCGGCCCAGGTCAAGATCCTGGAGTCCTAGGATCAGGTCCCTCATTGGACTCCCTGCTCAGCGGGGTGTCTGCTTCTCCCTCTGGCCCTCTCCCCAGTCTCTCTCTCATATAAATCAAAACAAAACAAAACAAAACAAAACCAACAAACTTTCTCCTCCCTTGATTGCCATACACTATTCTTCATTTTCCTTCCACTTCCTGCTCCTCTAACCACGCCTTTTCCTTCTCTCTGGAGAGCAGGACTTCTTCCAGCTGGCTCTTAAACCAGCTGGAAATTGGTAGTTCCCAGGGACCTCAGCCCTATCTTAAAAAAATCTTCATCCTCTCTTGATTGTTGTGAGATTTGGAGGTGGTGTTTCTAGAGCATTAGCCCATGTTTGATATGGGTGCTCTTTTTACTGTTCGTTAATAACCGCATCNAAAAAATCTTCATCCTCTCTTGATTGTTGTGAGATTTGGAGGTGGTGTTTCTAGAGCATTAGCCCATGTTTGATATGGGTGCTCTTTTTACTGTTAATAACCGCATTGTATTTCTGAATTTACTCCCTCCCTTCCATCCCCACTATTCCTGCTTTAGTTCATGTCCTTATCATAATTTGTTTGGATTACTAACTGATGTTCCTTTTTCCAATCCGTTCCCTATAATCCTGTCAGAGATCTTTCTGAAACTCCACTTCGATCGTGATCTTCAGTGGCTCTTCAGGACCTTCATTTATTCGTCAAATATTCTTTAAGCGCGTGGAACGTGTTTTCCCAGAATGCCTTTGTGTCTTGCTCCCCCCTAGAATAGTCATGAGGGCAGGGGCTTTTGACTGTTGTGCCAGGAGATATCATTGTATAGAACAAGCAAAAATTCCTCCTTTCATGGAAGCTCTCCTTCTAGTAGGGGCTTCCCATAGCTCAACCTCTGCCAGCCTTGTCAATCTCATTTCTTTTACTGCCCCACCCAGACTTTTTTTTTAAGAGCGTGATTCCTAAGAGTCTTTAGTGCCATCTAGTGGAAGTAGCTTCAATAAAATGCTAGACTACTTAACTTGGACTGTGCACACTTCTCTTTTGCTTATTTTGAACTGAGATGGACAAGAGAAAATTGGTTGCATTGCATTATGGCAGCTTTGCATTTTATCTAGAAATTCACTGTACCTTGAGATGTTTCTAATTGTGAGATCTAACAAGTATAAGTATTTCCTTAGAACTGATATTTTGTGTTAAATGGGCAACTCTTCAACCTTGAGAAGGTGTAGGATGAAATGTCTAGAATGGTCTGAGCTTTGGAGCTCTCCTTTTGTAACTTCTTTCAGATCAGACTGGAACTAAATGAGACATAAGTTCCATTATTACTTAACTACCCACCCTTTCAGAAAGAATTCTTTCTTTAAGATCTACTAGCTCTTCTCACTTGACTCCTAGTTAGTTACCTGACCAGATTCTCTGCCCTGACACTGAACATTCCAGCTGATATAGTCAGCAAGCTGCACCCAATCTTAATTGGTTTGGCATAAATATAAGCTATTCTTAGACTGTACTTTATTACACACTTTATTCATCTTTTTCTGTGAATTCCTTTTTTATGTTTATCAAATAATAAAGCTCATTATTAACCTTTTTTGAAATAAATTTTCATGAAGCGCCTGATATATTAACGTATTTTCTAAAAAATTAATGTGGATAAATGCTCTGTGATTACATTATCTTTTATATAAATTTATCTTCCACATAAAATATACATAAACTGGATAATAATATAAAGAAAATGGCACATTTAGAGATTGGATTTTGTACCGCATATGGTGATAATTCTTGTGATTAAAATTAGAGCAGCAGTTGTGGAGTACTCATACTGGTGCATTAGAGAACAGATACTGAAAGGCATGTTTTAAGTGAATAAACAAACAAAAAGCAGAATCACACCTGTACACACAGAACAAACTGGTGATTGCCAGAAGGGTGGGGGGTGGGGGGATAGACAAAATGGGTGAAGGGGGGCATGGGAGATACAAGCTTCCAGTCATGGAGGGAATAAGTCGCAGAAATAAAAAGCACAGCATAAGGAATGTAGTCAATGATATTGTAATCGTGTTGTGTGGTGACAGATGGTAGCTACACTTGTGGCTGAGCACAGCTTAATGGTTAAACTTGTCAAATGACTATGTTGTATACCCGAAACTAACATAATGTTATGTGTCAACTACACTCAAAAAAATTTAAAAAAAGGGGGGGGCATCTGGGTGGCTCAGTTGGTTGAGTGTCTGCCTTTAGCTCAGGTCGTGATCCTAGGGTCCTGGGATGGAGCCCCGCTGGCAGCAGGCTCCCTGCTCAGTGGGGAGTCTGCTTCTCCCTCTCTCTCTGCCCCTCCCCCCACTTGTGCTTGCTCCCTCACTTGCTCTCGTCCTCTCTCTCTTAAATTAATAAAATCTTTAAAAAAATTTTAAAAAGCTAATAAAAAGAAAAAAGACATGTTTTGTACTCTTTATAATATTGCATTATAATTTAACTTATGCTGGTTTTTTTTTTCCTTTGGCTTCTTTTGTTATTTGTATTTAATGAACATGACAACTTGCAAGGTTAATCTTGAAAACTTTGATTTAGAAGAGACCCTTTGTCTGGAATACAGTTGCCCCAGATCTCTTCTTAGCTTGTTCCCTGTCAGAATGGTAAGTCTTTGAAGGCAAGGATTATTGTCTATTGTATTCTCTGTGTATTCATGACATCTAGATGCATGCCTGGCCCATAGTTGGAGCCCAATAAATATTTATTAGATGGATATATGAGAAAATTGAGGCACAGCTAGGTAAAGACATGGCCTGAGGTCACATGAAGTTTCTGGAAGAACTAGGGCATGGATCCATGTCTTCTGACTGCTACCCTGTTGAGTGGTTCAGTACAACACCTGGTGTCTAATCAGTACAGCTTTTAGTCCAGGCACCTGTGTCCCCTGCCCTGGGCTCTTTGCTTGGAAGGACCTACTCAGGCCCCTCTCCAGTCACATCCCTACCCAGGGGACAAGGAATACTAAGTACATTATTCTGCTCCACCCCCTCCACTTTGGCCTCAGAAGTGGTCAAAGCACAGCCGTTGGGGGTGGTGGAGCTTGATGGAGTTTGTTGGGATGTCCTCTATTGGGTGGAAAGAGAAAAACAATATGGGCAAATGACTCTTTTTCTCCTTTTGCTCATGGCCCCTCAAATGTTAGGGGTGGGCCTAGTTCTCCCTATGTGTTAAGTATTGTTTAAACCAAGAATCAACACCTATATTGTGTCAGACACTGTGCTGGGTATTTTCAAATGTATTTTCTCATTTAAATGTTATTCTTAATAAGGCTCAGAAGTAACTTGCTTAAGGACCCACAACTAATCAGGTGCAGACCAAATGCATAACCAGTTTCTTCGGAAAGTGTAGAATGCTCTACATTTAACAAAACACTAATGTGTGTGTGTTATGTGTGTGTATACATATGAGTATATATAGATTTTTTTTTGTTGAGGAAATAATGTTTGATAAAAACATGTGACTAATTTAAAAGAATGTATATAAATAGTAAATCTCCCCTGCCACGCCCTAAGTCAGAAATAACCAGTTA
Source organism: Ailuropoda melanoleuca (assembly GCF_002007445.2). Taxonomy (NCBI): domain Eukaryota; kingdom Metazoa; phylum Chordata; class Mammalia; order Carnivora; family Ursidae; genus Ailuropoda; species Ailuropoda melanoleuca. The sequence continues at coordinate 83,183,074 of NC_048219.1, forward strand.
ACTGTTTCTTTTGTTATAAAGATACCCACATATTTTAAAACTTACCCCCAACGATTTTGAACTTTTTTATTTGGAAAACATTAGATATAAGCTAAACACAGTGGAGAGAGTGTAATGAACCTCCAAATATCTCTCATTCAGTATCATTTTTATTTCAGGTATTTCCAGAACTTTTACTTTTGCTATCATTTTTATTTGTTGGAATATTTTCAATCAAATCCCAGATATCATGTAATTTTATTAAATTATATTAAGATAACTATTTGAAAACGTTTAGCTATAATGTTGGAAAATATTTTGACTTTTCGTGTAGAAGTCTTGATTTTAAAATACTATTTACAGTCAAATACCAATTTTATTTGTTTTATTTTAAAATTCCCTCCTGGGGCGCCTGGGTAGCGCAGTCGTTAAGCGTCTGCCTTCGGCTCAGGGTGTGATCCCAGCGTTCCGAAATCGAGTCCCACATCGGGCTCCTCCGCTGGGAGCCTGCTTCTTCCTCGCCCACTCCCCTGCTGTGTTCCCTCTCTCGCTGGCTGTCTCTCTGTCACATTAANCCCGCTATGAGCCTGCTTCTTCCTCTTCCACTCCCCTGCTGTGTTCCCTCTCTCGCTGGCTGTCTCTCTGTCACATTAAAAAAAAAAAATCTTTAAAATTCCCTCCTGTATTTCAAAGAGGACTCAGATGGGAGCTGGGCATTTAATAGTGATTTCTGTGACTATAAATAAAACGTATATGTATGCAGCCTGTGTTATATCACATAGTTTTCTTCTCAGGATTCTGTGGGAATGTGCAGGGCCACTTTCTTTTTTTTTTCTTTTTCCTTCTTTTGGAAGAGCTGTTCAAAATGGTAAGCAAATAAATGCCTTTTTTGTCTCACTTCTCTGAGTGACAGAACCGGAAAATGATGAATATAAAAGAGCAGACTATGATTTAATATAGTGCCTTTTCTAATTCGAATGACAGCTAACTTTTCTGAGCTGAAGTGTACCCACATTTCGGTAATAGCATTTATAGCATGAGTAGATTATAATATATCATGGCTTATAGAGAAGTCTATACATTAGTTCCAGGAATATGTCTAAGAAATAGAAATAAATAATGTTCCTAGTTGCATAGAAATATGTATAATCCCCACCAATTGAGGCAAAGCCGAGTTATTTATTTCTATATTGACAGCAATTCTTTTTTTCTTAAGTACCTGTTTTCTAGGTAGCATTTAAATCTGCACTGCATTTTAATAAACTCCTCATTTTCTTTTTTTCTTTTTTTGCACAGTGTGCAGGATCTGAAAGCTCTTTCTCTTTTTAGTAATGAGGGGTACATGGTGTTTTCAGGAAACTCTGGTGTGATAAATCCCTTATATTCTTCAGTGTTCAGTGCCTCTCTTTTAGGCAGAGTCCCATCAGGAAAATCTCTGGAGTGATACTGTCTGGAGGGCTGGACTGGGGGAAGGGGCTTGTAGGGAGGATGCTCCTGAATGTCTATGTGAGAGGAGCTGAGAGGCAGCAATCAGCAAGGCAATCCCGGTGGAAAGTGGATTCAGAGGCTTGATTGGAAGCTGCATTTGCATAGCAAATGTAAGTATCATGTAAGTATCCAGCGTGGGTTGGTGCTGCCACTGCTCTAGACTTGCGCCATCCAACATGTGGCTTTTGAGCACTTGAAATGTGCTTAATCCAAATTAGAAACGGTGTAAGTGTAAAATACATGCGGGTTTTAAAAGACTGGTAATGCAAAAGGAAGGTAAAATATCTCAATGTTTTATATTGATTGCATGTTGAAATGATATATATATTTTAAAATACAGACTATTTTTTAGAGTAGTTTTAGATTCACATCAAAACTGAACATTGGGGCGCCTGGGTGGCTCAGTCAGTTAAGCATCTGCCTTCAGCTCAGGTCATGATCTCAGGGTCTTGGGATCAAATCTCACATTGAGCTCCTTGCTCAGCGGGGAGCCTGCTTCTCCCTCTGCCTGAAGCTCCCCCTGCTTGTGTGCACTGTCTCTCTCTCTCTGACAAATAAATAAATAAAGACTTTAAAAAAAAAGAATAAACCTCTAGAAAAACAATAATCTAAACCTTAAAAAAATTTTCATTATTAAAAAAAAAACCTGAGTAAAAAGTGCAAGGAGTTCTCATATATCCCCTCTCCTCACGCATTCACAGCCTCCCTACCACCAACATCTTGCTCCAGGGAGTTACATTTGCCATAATGAACCGATATTGACACATCATTATCACCCAAGTCCATAGTTTTCATTCACTGTTGGTGTTGTACAGTCTATAGGTTTTGACAAATGTATAATGACATGTATTCACCATTATAGTATCACACAGAGTAGTTTCACTATCCTAAAACCCCCCTGTGCTTTACTTACTCACTTCTTCCTCTCCTCAAACTCCTGGGAACCCCTAATCTTTTTACTGTCTGTCATCTTGTCCTTTCCAGAATGTCATATCGTTGGAATCATACAGTATGTAGCCTTTTCAGATTGGCTTCTTTCACTTGGTAATAGACTTTTAAGATTCCTTCACATCTTTTCATGGCTTGATAGCTTATTTCTTTTTTGCCCTTGATACTATTCCAATATATGAATCTACCACAGTTTATTTATCTAAAAGTGATAATATTTCAATATTAAATATTAAATATTTTAATATATTTTAATAAAAATATATTAAATAAAATAATAATTAAAATTATATTTACTTGTTCCTTTTTACTTTTGTAATGTGGCTTCTAAAATAAAATTGTATACACTGCTTACATTAAATTTCTACTGAACAGTGCTGCTGTAGACCTTGGTAAAACGATGTTGTTGGTAATTTATCTTCAAAACAGTCTTCTCATTCCAAGTTTTGCTGCCTCCTACAAGAGCATTCTCCTTCTCTAAGACTTGTCCGCTTTGGGTTGGTTCCTCTCTGTTGGCCCCAAGCTACTTGGGATTGCCACGGTCCTCCCCCTACCTTTCCCAACAGAGACTTATGTTATTTAATTCATTTTGTCAGGAAGGTGACAATTGACGATTTAGGTACTTTATCACTGCACTAGGTTTGTGAAGCATATTAATTATGGTGTCTGTGGCCAAGTGGCTTATAATAAAAAGTTTTTTATAGAAGATCTGACACAAAGCTTTAGATTAACCTATTTTTTGTTAGAAATTTTTGAATTTATCTTACTTTACATTTATATAAGTGACTAATATGTAAATATTGTTTATAAAAACTAATTGGAATGGGAATTCATTCATATAATGTGATTTATTCCTCTTTATGTTAGATCTGTTTATCTCATGCATTCTCAGTGGGAGTGATATTGCCCATAAGTGGGCAGAAGTTGGTTCTTGGAGTGTGAAAATATCTTACTCCTTTTTGTTTTTTTATTTTTATTTATTTTTATTTTTTTTAAAGATTTTATTTATTTATTCATTCGACAGAGATAGAGACAGCCAGCGAGAGAGGGAACACGCAGGGGGAGTGGGAGAGGAAGAAGCAGGCTCATAG
>NC_048219.1:83186683-83223965 GCF_002007445.2 Ailuropoda melanoleuca
GCCCCTCCTTTTTGTTTTTTTAAAGATTTATTTATTTTAGAGAGAGAGAATGGGGGGTGGGGCAGGGGCAGAGGGAGAAAAAGAATCTCAAGCAGACTTACCATTGAGCATGGAGCCCAACGCAGGGCTCAATCTCAAGACCCTGAGATCATGACCTAAGCTGAAACCAAGACACTTGCCAGACACTTATCCACCCAGGTGCCCCCCAAATTTTACTCTTTTAAGGAGAAAGCATATATATTATTTATACATAATATATATATATAATACATATGTATATATAATACACAATTATAAAGACAAATATGCACTATATCTGCATATTAAAGTTTCCAGAAGAGGCAATTAGAAAAAAAAGACTGGAAATGTTCCTTAGGGACTTGGTTATGAAACACATTGACAAATACTGATTTATCTGGATAAGAAAATTCCTGTAGCTTTCACATTACAGCAGAATGTTTTTATGACCAGTTAATCTTCAAAGTTTCCCAAGTAGGGAGAGGAGGAAAAAATAGAGGAAAGCTGTAGAAAGATTTACGTTTACAGATTGGGGGAGAGGGAGCATCTGAAGACTGTTAGAAATCTCTACCATCAGTTGATCACCAATTATTAACATTTTGCCTCATTCATTCATTCTCTCTCTTCCTCTCCGCATCAACCCTCCCCACTACTCCCTGGATTATTTAGGCGAAAGTATGTAGATATTCATTGCACTATTTTTACAAGTTTTTTCCAGGTGTGATCATTTTCAAAATAAAAGTTGGGGTAAAATGCCATCCTTCTCTTTACCTACTCCTATACCACGATTCTACATTGGGACCCTGTTGAACTACAATTTCTTGGTGACAAGTTATCTGTCACCTTCGATCTTGTGTATATATTGCTCCCTCTGCCTAGACACATTGTGTGGCCTCCTTTTCTTCCTTTATATCCAGCCTTTGCCTGAGTAACTCCCAGAAGTCTTTTAAGGTTTTACTTCCTCCAGGAAGCCTTTCGTGACCACCCAGCCCACTTAAGTCTAGGTTAACAGTCCTGCATATATTCCCTTGATTGTGATTGTCCTTATTATTGCTCTTGTCATATAATATTATACTTGCACATTGAATGTGTCTGTCCTCACTGGACTGTGAGTTCTATAAAGGCAAGGATTATGGCTTCTTTTATTCATCTTTTTTTCCTTGGCAGTTACCACAGAGCCTCACAAAATATTTATTAAATAAAGCAACAATTAATTTTTCTATGACATGCATATTTGTTTTATATAATTCCATTTACAAGGGAAAACAAGAAAAATTAAGGAAGGCGCTGATGTTTAATTTAGCTTGTAAAGCTTTACTGCTGATAACAGTATATCATCAGGTTAGACTTTTATAAATATTAAAAATAGCTCCCGGATCCCTATTATTACCCCTGTAAAACTCTTGGTGAGATGTCCCTGACAATTCTGGGAAAAATTGTTTCTTTCAGCTCCAGTAGAGCTCGGTTTCTGCCTCTATATTATAATATTGTGGGGGGGTAGAATGGGGAGATACAAAGGTAGGAAGTAAGGGTGTTGTTTCTTAAGGAATTTGGAGTTTAGTGAGAGATACAGACTCAGGAGTGATACTAATAATTTTTCCTTACATTTGTATCATTTTTTAATAGTTTAATGTAATTTCACATAATTTATTCCTCACAAAAGCCCTGGAAAGTAGGTATTATTAACCCCATTTTAAGGATGCTGCTAGTAAGAGCCAGAATGTGTTATGAAAGTAAGAGATTCTCTTCTTTATTTCCTAGACGTTAGGCATTTTCCCCCTATCTGGGGTCCACTGATATTAAATGGCTAGAACTCTACCAAATTTGGCACCCTTCCTTTTGTGTAAAATTGTGTAGGTACAACCAGGCTCCAACGTCACCCTTTACCATTAGGAGCTACTCTCTAATGAATGATATACACCAGATTGAAAAGTCCTTAGGTGAAATGTATGAGATTAGGTAAGGTCAATTGTTTTCCTTTTTTTTTTTTTTAGCTTTATTTATTTTAGTAATCTCTAATCCCAATTTGGGGCTCGAACTCAAGACCCTGAGATCAAGAGTGGCATGCTCTTCTGACTAAGCCAGCCAGGCGCCCCCAATCAATTGTTTTTTTAACTTAGTACATCTTTAGATATATAATTCTATATATTTACCCAAGACAAAGGCAGTGATTGCAGCTATATAAAATATGTATGCAGTGGGAAGAGACAAGAAGGGTGTGTACAGACATGGTAGTCATTATCAGGGTGGTAGATTTAGGAGTAATTTTTTTCTCTAAAAAATTAAAATTTGCCTATAATTTTTAGAGTGTGTACATACCCAAGTTCTTTTGCATCTTACTTAAGGAAAGTAAGGGTCACCTATCTTGAGTCCTAATAGATTCTCGGCTAATTTAACCCCCCAGTTGAGTAGCCATTCTCCCTGTGTTCCCATCTTCCATCAAGAACATCTCCTTCCCATCTCCTCTCAAGAAAATGTGTAGAACTCTGCCAAAATCATTGGATCAAACCAAAGCATCATGCCACATTGACTGGGAAAGTCTTGTTCCTCTGCTTCTCAGGTCTGTCACTCTTCTTTTGTGAGTTGGACCCAAGGAATTTTTGCTTTTTCCCTTCTGTTCAGGAGAGGTCAAGCTTGTATTCCCATCCACCATGTCTCAAAGGGATGGTTCAAAAATCAAAATGAAACTGGAGGCAGAAAGATTAGTTTAGAGGCTGGGCAATTATTCACTTGAGAGAAGATACTGAACTAAGGAACAATAAGGATAAAGAACACTAGAACAATAATGATATAGAGGCATTTTGGCAGTATAATTGATAAAAATTGATGACCAATTAATTAGGACTTGGGGTCAAAGCTTTCAAAGACTGAAAGCTCTACCTTGGATGACTTAAATAGATAGTATAACTCACAAAAATGAGCTTGTTTTGGGTATGTTTAGAATGAAGTAGCTTTGGATAGAGGTGCCTGGTCAGTAGTTGGGAACCTGTCTGGATTGGGAGAGAGTGATGAAAGCTGGAGATAAAAATTTGAGAGTCATTGGATTTTTGTTTGTTTGGTAACTACCAAAAAATGTATGCAATCTTTTGGCCAAAGTGACCCTCTACTTTTGGTGTAAATTATTTCTGCTCTACAATATATATGTTTGAGATATTTTTACTATTTTCATAGTGTTAATGATAACATTGAAACCACCATTCATCAAGGGAGCAACCAAGCACATGAAGCAGAGAGAAAAGTCAAAGGAAAAGACTTCATCCCTTAGTGAACTCAGAGGGCTATCTGTACTGTGGGGATAAGAGACTGTTGGGGTCTCCAAATGACACAAGGGAATTTAGAGATCCCATGTTCACGGCCCTTTCTGGCAGTGTAACTCCAGAAGGTTTCTTGGGTTTTTTGTTTGTGGTCTATTTGTTTTTAAATCACAATTTGGGCCCTAATGCAAAAAAAAAAAAAACAAAAAAACAAGAGTCCTGCAGAGTCCTGGCTCTTAAAGACCACACCTATGGCCCGTCTATATTAGAGCTCTTAAAATCAGTTCCGCCTTGTGCTGCCATTTCAACTGACAAGTAGTCCAATGACATTTATATGTAGTGAGGATTGCCCTCCCTACAATTGCTGGCACATATTCCTTTTCCTTGACTGGGCAGATGTGTATCTGGAGGGCCCTGAAAGCCCTTGGACGGAGAATGACCTAAGACTAGCTCCTGCGGGGGCACCTGGGTGGCGCAGTCGGTTAAGCGGCTGACCCTTGGTTTCAGCTCAGATCGTGATCTCAGGGTCCTGAGATCGAGCCCCATGTTGGGATCTGTGCAGAGTTGGCTTAACACTCTCTCTCCCTTTGCCTCTTCCCCCGTGCTCGGTCTCTCTCTTTCAAAATAAATAAATCTTAAAAAAAGAAATATTAGCTCCTGAGCTTTGGGCGATCCCCTTTTTAACAAGGCCATTTCCTCAACTGGAGGCTTCCATGGCATTATAGTTACCTACTGTTCTTTTTCCGCAAATACCTAGAGCATTGTTGGGGGAGAGGGTCACTCTGCACTGCAGTGGCTGTGGGCTACTCTACTTGAATGCTTGGCCCTGCTGGGTCTAGTGCAGCTATGCCCTGCCTAAGTGTGCCACTCTTACAAGAGCGCAGAGGCTCGCCCTGCTCCTTCAAATCTGCTTGGAAGGTTTTTCCCCAAATAAGCTCTCTTCTACCTTTACGTTATGTAGCACTAGGGGTAAGTGTGTTTGTGTCCCTTTTGCATGATTTTGGCCAGCACACAGCCCTTTGCCATCTTCAAGGACTGCAAAAAGGATTTTAGTGAAAAAGAAAGAAAAAAGGAAAAGGATATTTTCTGTCCTGAGAGCCCCAGGACAGAAAAGATTGTAATCTCCCTCTAGCCCCCAGACAGCTTCGTACTCAGCAATTTAGCTTAGTCTCATGCAGCCAAACTGCCCCTATCACTCAGTTCTCCTCCTTTGAAGATTGGACCCACACTGGTTTTATTTTTCGTCTTTTCATGCTCTACGGTCTTTTGTAACATTTAAAATAGTAACCTATGGTTTTGGGGAGGCCGTTAGCCAATTCAGTTCCCTTAGCAGCATCCACCTGCTGAGCCATTGTGCTCCAGCCTTCAAGTATCCTCTGACCTGGTTGGAATTGGTAGCTATTTGGACAAGGCTTTCTGTTCCGTCCTAGCTGTTCAAGCATTAGACATCTATTCTTGGTCAGAAAGGAGGAGAAAGCAAAGTTGTTCATATGTTTCCGGTTACCGTGGCATCGATGTTTATTTGCCTTGCCCAACACATGCACTTAAGAATAGTTTGTTTTCATTAGTTCCTTCATATATGCTAGTGTTATTATGTGACTTGTGTCCCCCCCCAAATTCGTACGTTGAAGTCTTAACCCTCGGTATACCTCGGAATGTGACTCTTTGGAGGTAGGGCCTTTAAAGAGATACTTAAGGTTAAATGAAGTCATATGGATGGGCCCTAACCCCGTATGACTGGTCCTTATAAGAAGAGGGAGAGACACAAGGGATGCACGTGTACTGAGAAAAGACTAGTAAGGACACAGTGAGAAGGTGCCATCTGCAACCCACGAAGATAGGCCTCAGGAGAACTGAAACCTGCTGCCAGTATGATCTTGGATTGCCAGCCCTCAGAACTGAGAGGAAATTAGTTTCCGTTGTTTAAGCCCCCCCCCATCTATGGTATTTTGTTATGGCAGTTTTCTAGCAAACTCATACAGCCAGGCAATGTAGTAACTGCTTTTCATGAATTATCTCTTTAATAGTTGCAGTTGCTGAGTGAGGTAGGTCCTATTGAGACAGGAACTCCCAATATAATTTTGTCCACAGCAGGAACTCTGTTCAGAATATGCTCAGGCCTGACCCGGAGGGTGTGTAAGTAAGTAGAATACTTTGGCTTATAAATGGGTGAGGTGGAAGAGCAATTAAATGGAGCCAAACATTTTTCTGACAGGTGTATCTCTATCCTGATTATGCTTCCTCCTTGCTCACCACATTAAGGGGGAGTGGTAACACCTTCATTTACACCAGGAAAATTCTTACAGTGGTTTATGTATTGAACTGATAAGTCCCTTCTGATCATTCACTACTCATTTCTGATTTCCCCCCTGTTTTGGTCTCTTTCTTACCTATCTCCGGGGACTAGCTGGGAAAACTCTATTTGCATATAACTATTCTTTTTCCTTTCCTATGTAGACTTGTTAAAATGGTAGGTCTCAAAGGTTATCAAAAGTTCAGGAACAGACACAAGTATACATAGAAACATGCAATGTAATATTTGAAAAAGTTAGTGGAGGTAAGGATTAATTCATAAATAGTATTGGAGAATAATTTGAAAAAAACAGTGGCTAACTCCCTTACCTCACGGATTATACCAAAAATTAAGATGGAATAAAGTTTTAAATGCTAAGAAAGAAACATGGAAGTATTATAATGTAAAGATGAATAGTTTAACATAATCCAGGGGTGCAGAAGTTTATACTTAAACATATATAAGCAGAAGTACTAAAAGAAGAAACGAAAGTGGAAAAATCGATCGATTTGATTACATAAAACCAGTACAGTTGGTCTTGGCAGAGGAGAAGGGATCATGTATGACCCAGTGCTCAACATTAGTGGATTCAGGGGAGAATTTACAGTAATTAAATGTGTTCTTTCCAGGTATGTTTGAGGCTGACAAGAATGAACATATAAACTGGTCTCAGAAGACATTTTGGATCAACTGGAAAAGACTTCACCTCAGCAGATCACAGCCATCTTCTGAAGTCTCAGAGGTCGTCCCGGAAGGACTGTTGGCAACACAACAAGGTGGTGTCGCCAGAGCCTGTTAGGAGAGGCTTGTGAGTCCATGGCCAGCCCCTCAGTGACCCAGGGAAGGGCTGCGGTGGGAAATGGCCCCAAGTGTGTAACTGAGGCAGCATCACAGTCTCCTCCAGGGAGAAGAGCCGTCCTCACAGATAACTGCAAATCTGCAGGAGCAGCGAAGCTGAGAGCTCCCAATGACTCCTCGTGTTTTAACACATATAGCAACATGATGGCCAATATTCATATAATATTTTAAGCCTCTGATGGCACTTCCACGCATGACCAGACTCTTTCAGAAATAGTATGGGTTGTGATGATAGATTTGAGCTTGAATTCTGGTTCAACCCGTTGACTGTGTGGTCTTAGGTTACTTAACCTCTCAGGACCTGTTTTCTCCTCTGTAAAATGGTGATGGTGATGGTGATGGTGATGGGGCAAGGTGATACCCGCCATATAGGATAAGGCTCGAATGAGAAAAAGACCTAGTATGACATTTGACACATAGGAGGCATCTGATTTCCTTTCCTTCTCTAAAGGTAGTATTTGCATTAGTTGACCTCACACTTCCACAATGGTCACCTGTGTATAAAGGTAACGTACTCACTTCAAGTCTGTCTCATGTCACACTGTGCTTCTTCACTGCAGCAATGGGGGTGGAGGTAGTGATGTCTGTCTCGTTAAAAAGCCCCCACACTCCCTGCCTCCAGACTTCCCTGCTGAGAATCACTGGTCTACACTTTGATATCCTAAGTATCTCTCAGTGATTTAATATTTTTGTTTGATATTTTCACTCATGGCTTTATTTCAATAAAGTAAAGACTTGCCTTCATGGGAGGGCAAGACATTGAGCTAATAAAAGCAGTAGTCCATAAATTACCTGCTCATGTGTAGCTTGGTGCCAGGAAGCATTTTCTTTCTTGGGCAGTGGGAGGTGGGGCAGTTAATGGAAAGAATGGTGGAAAAACAGAGAGTTACTCAGGGCCGAGGGGCAGGTTGATTGGGCCATGTGGGAGAAAATGGATAAAAGGGAAGGGAGAGGAAACTGAAGATAATTTTCATTTTTTTTCTAGATCCTCCCTTAGCAGGCTGTGACTTGGCTTCTTCTGGGGCACCACTGCCTGTTAATAGAAGCTGCTATCTGTATGCGGTAACCTTGTCATACTTCTAGTCTCACCTACCCTAGGTGTGGGCCTGGACCCACCACTGGAGTCCTATATGGCTACCTGAACCAACTCATCAAAGTCATATTAAGTACCATAAGGTCCTAGAATTGCATCTGTCAAAACCTAAACTGTTCTCCCTAGAATGACACATGAGTAGTTACAAATGACGTTTGGTAACTGCAAATACAGAGGGCAAAGAGAAGGGAAATGCTCTCACTTGGCTATGAACTGCTCACAGGCTAGATTAACTGGGCGTCACTTTTAGCTTGTTCTAAAGAAGGGAGATAGGACCAAGGTATTCATAAAGTTCTTATTTGAGGTGTTGTTAGAGTTTTGCGTAAGGGACTTTCAATTGAAAATGCTAAGGATACTCCTTAGGATGGTTAGATTTGAACTGAAGAGATAAGATAATACTGAAGGTCCAGTTATGACTTTGAGAAGACACAGATATATCATTTTCTGGGGGAGCCATACCTTTCAGTAGACACAGGGGCACCTGTAGTGATAAGTGCATAGCCCCCTTCTAGGCTGTGATTTAACTGCTTTGTCCCAGCAAACACCCATCAGGAAATAAGACTTCCTGGGTGTGTCTGCTTGATCCTCTTCTAAGAACAGAGTTCCAAGGGCTGCCTGCCTGGACCCCCATCCTTATTTTGTCATCATCTTCAAGGGAGTCCAAGTACACAACAGTGAAAACCAACAGACAAAACAGTGCGCAATTTTGAGGTAAATTGAACGCATAGACCAAAGACAAGTGTAAAATCATGTTGTGTAGAACTGCTCAGAAACAGCTTCATGGGGAGAGAATTTGTGCTGGAAGGTAGGTGGAATTTAAAGGAGAGAGCAAAGCTAAGGCTCTGTTTTTGTGACAGTTAATTCTCACTCACGGCTTTCATACGGGGACTCCTGGAGATGACTGACATGAAAGCGGAAATAAGACAAAAGTCAGAAGGAGCAGGAGCTGGGGCACATGGTAAGACAGTCTGAATTAGAGCAGCCAGCTGGATGTGTGGAGACTTCACCAGCCGGAGGGAGATTGGGAATTCCATTTCATCATAGAACCGAAGCATACCACATATGCCATCAAGCAGAAGCTTTGTTATGCAGCAATGAACCGTGCACACCCTTTCCCCCAACTAATAATGCACAGATTGAGGTCACTGTGCACTTAAAACAAATCGTCAAACAACCTGGGGATAGCTGGGAGCTGATACTTCACCTTGAAGTTTGACTTGTTTGGTCAAATGTGCCTTTGGCATCCGGATTCGAGCTTCCCCAAATGTTTGTGGTGTGTATCATATTCTGGTTCTTGCACTTTAGCTGATATGATACATCTGTTGTCTAATGCATCTGCCGTGTGCTCATGGACAAGGCCGAAGAATTTACCCGGGTTGGGAGTGTTTATGCTCTCACAGTTTGCTTTTTCAATTTGGGTCAGCATTGGTCTCTTCTTGCAAAAGGCTGATGGGGACCGAGCTGGAAACACAGCAGGGAAGAGTTGTTCTGAAAGTCCCCTGAGAATTTGCCCTTTGGCAATTCAATTTTCTGTAGATTTTATCCCTCTACCAACTATCAGTGCAATTTTTGGCAAGTCACATACCTGAGGACATTACACACACTTCACCCTGGGCCTCTGGGTCTTCATCTGAAAAGTGAAAGAACTAGGAAAGGATTTTGAGGTCCTTCACCTCTAAGATTTGAGAATTTGATAATTTCTGAATAGTAAACATCAGATTTTTTGACACCAGAGCAATGGGTTTGTCCACCTATATGTATTCTCCCAAATGTTACCTGCCTCAAGCCACTGAGACCTTTCCCAGATGGACACGTGGCAGGTCGGCAAAGTCTATGGAGTTTCCTTAAGGAACTAGGCCCAGCTACTCCTATTCATTTATTTCTTCATTCAACGAACATTTATTGAAGACCCATTACGTGGTAGGTGCTAATCTTTAGACCTTGATCCAAGGCTTTTATCCATCTTCCCTCATGCTCATTTTCTTTGACAAACCAGGCAGACAACAGTATAGGAAATGGGCATTTAATCATTCTCTTGAATGGTCAGAACTAAAAAATCAAGCTTTCTATAACAAAATGTAATACAGTCATGGTGGGTCCAAAGTGCCAGGGAGGCGGACATCAACACGTGAAAAGTATGGAAAGGCGGGTGTGAACAAAACATTCTTTTCGATCAAAGCTTTATTCCTCAGGGTCTCATTTCAAAGGTCCATTGCCCCTGCTTTCAGAAATCTCTGTGTGTTTCAAGGAGGGGACATGTTTTTGTTGCTTTCATTGGAATTGTGACTAGGCAGTGTCCTGAGATCTGAACTCAGAGTGAGAGAGCTTGGGATAGACCTCAGGCAGCTCTCATAGAACCTAATTTGTGCTGTAGAATGAAGGGAAAGGAACCCGCTGGAAATAACCCCATCAGGAATTCCTGCTTGCCTGAAACTGAGCTCTGGCTCTCTCTGACAGCAGCCAGAGAGATAGAGGATAGTGCCTATTTGTAGGAAGCAAACAGATTTGTTTTCCCTCTTTTCTAGAGCCCTTTCTACACCTGATATTTGGGGCTGGGTAATTCTTGTTGTGGGTGGATAATTCCGTACATTGGAAGAGGTTGAGTGGCATCCCTGGGTTCTATCCATAACAATAGCACCCTCCCTTCTCCCCCGAGTTGTGACAACTCAAACTGTCTCCAAACATTTTCAGATGTCCGCTGTGTGCGGGGAGGGGTGTGAAAATCACCCCGTTGAGTCCCAGTGCTCTAGGTGCTGTTGAAAGCTGAGGTGGTCGCTGTCCATGCAAGACAGAACGTAGAAACCTGAAACCTTGTGTTGACATATGCCGTATACAGAGATGATGAGAGGTCCTTTCCTGGACCGTTCAAGGATGCATGTCACCTGAGAAATAAAATGGCATTTGTTTGTTTTAAAAAGAAGATGCTCAGATAATTTGGAAAACCCGTGTCTCCCAACTACAAGTTTTAAGTTTAAATTATGACCCTGTCCACATTTCTTGAGCATTTTTCAGGTGGGAGGAGATTCCAAGGCACTTTTGGAAGCATCCTAACGAAAAGTGAATTGTTTGACCCATCACTAAAATTCAGCCACCTCTGAATTGTCAAGTAGCAGCTAACTAGCAGCTTCTTACTATATCCACTGCAGCTTAGTTTATGGATTATAAGATGTGGAGGTATTGCAAATCAAAACTTTGGGAACTTAGAGCAACATTACAGCAATATAAAGATTCAAAGACAAGGGAGAGGCAATATCCCATCCTCTCATTCCCTGGATGGGGGGGTGGTGGTGAGGGGGGGGTCCCTGAGGTATGGAGATCCACTTGTCTCCACTTGCAATTGACTTAATCCTAACACATATCCAGTTCAGATGAATTATGTTCCCAGCTCTTAATATATGTCTTTGAAGGTAGATTTATCTGGTTCATATTGGAGTCTTCTATGAGTTGCTTTTGGCTTTTTTTTGCTTCTTGATCTTATTTGTTCACTCCAAACTTCTAGACATGAATTCATTTCCCCCCAGAAATACAAAACTAGGTCATATCTTATGGTGAAATAGGTCTGCAGATTCCTGGGATTCTGAAAATAACAGAAATAGGATGTCCTTACAACCATTCAGCAAACGTTTATAGAGAACTGAAAGTCTCTGCCCCTGTATGAGGGTATCTCTTGTTCAGAGATGGGCTTGTTTTTCTGTATTTTGATGATGTTCTGTCAATACCACATGCTACCATGGGTTGCTGGGGGAAGGGAGATGTCTTGAGTCTCTTCTTCAGGAAGGAGATCGTGCTTAGAGCTAATTGGAACTGAGAGAACAACTATGAACTGAGAGAAAGATGACTTCAGCCTGAGTGTCCAACCAACGAGTGTGTGTGACCTAAAATGTTGTGCTCAGTGTTGGTTTGCAACCCTCCCAGGAGCTCCCTGGGAGTAGTCTGAAACCGTGCCCCCTTACTTATAGGGCAGGGAGAGACAGAAGAAAGAGGTAGGCCACTCTGGGTTGGCGGGTGGCAGTCTCAGTGAGCAAAGGGCCCTTTCACATGAGGCCTGTCCTGGGCGGCAAGAAGACGAGTAGACCCTTGCAAGTCTTAAAAGTTAATATAGGGGCCATCACTAGGTTCAGTCACATATACCATGCAAGGTGTTCTCAACACCACATCATTATCTCAAGGCTGTGTCCTTGGCGCAGCCTCTGGGAGTGAGACAGGCAAGTGGGACCCTCGTCCCAAGGACAGGGGTGGAGGTGAGGAGCCTCTGATCACCCAGGTCCAGTTCATGGGTCACCTGATAGTCATGTCTTTTCTTTTCTTTTCTTTTCTTTTTTTAAATTTTATTTATTTATTCGACAGAGAGAGAGACAGACAACGAAAGAGGGAACACAAGCAAGGGGAGTGGGAGAGGAAGAAGCAGGCTCACAGCAGAGGAGCCTGATGTGGGGCTCAATCCCACAACGCTGGGATCACGCCCTGAGCCGAAGGCAGACGCTTAACCGCTGTGCCACCCAGGCGCCCCAATGTCTTTTCAATAACCTTCCCCCACAGTCCCTTAATGGGCTTCATGAGTAATGATCTACTTATTTATTTTTAAAAATTGATTTAAAGTCATGCCTCTGCAGTCATAGGGAGAAAGAGGTGGAGTGGTAGCTAATCGGTTAACTGTATATAACCCACGAATACTGCGTGTGAATATCGTCCCTTCCACGTATGTCATGGCTTTTTGAAAAAGCTGCAAATGGCTGCTCGAAGGGAACACAAGATAAAGATGAATAAGCCATACTTTATAGGTCAGATTATCTAGTTGCAGGATATTAAAAATTCATTTACAGTGTTGTGGGGAATCAAGGAAAGAAGAAAGTGTTCCTTTTCTACTAGTGAGATCCTCAAGAGAGAGTTTCCTCAGGGAAATCTCCCTCCACTGACAGCCGTGGAGGTGGGAACGGGCGTGTTTCCTTGCAAAGACTCCCTTTTGTGCACTGCACTGTTGTGTTTGGAGAACAGAGAAAGAATGAAAAGCGGATCGACAGATCTTTGCCTGCCCTACTTAACAATCTAGGCAAGGAATATACGTGCCTTTGAGACTTTAAGATATCATAAATTATTCATGCATGCCAAGGGGCTGTGGAATAAAGGGACCATCAGGAAAGTGGTCTATAAGCTGGGAAGCACTTGATTGAAATGGGTGAAGGAAGTGTGGCTTTGAATTGCCACAGAATCCAGGAGACTTCCCCGGAAGGGCCAGTGAGAGAGGGAGCAAGACCAGAGAGAGGGGCAGGCAGCTGAGAGAAGCAGGAAGCACATGGAAAGCGGGAAGCGCTGTGACCACATGACTGAGGACCTTGACTCTGACACAGTAGTGTCCAGAGAGTCACGTTAGGTTCCAGCACGAAGGAATGCTGTGATGAAAATAGCATTTGAATCGTTTTATTTTGGCATCTTAGTTCCTATCAATGGACAGCGGGAGAGGAAGGAGCAAGTATAAGGTTTTAGAAGTAGTCAGGTGTGTGAAATAGTGGAGGCTGGATTAGGGTCAGTCTGAGGGACAACCCAGGAAAATGCTCTGAGGCTTGGTAACAAATGGATGCCAAGGACAGAGCGGGGACAGAAATCGCTCTCAGGTTGCGAGCCTGGATGCACGGTGGCAATGCCACTGAGTCACGTGATAGTGCTGACTGGAGCTTCATGAGCTCATCTGGACACAGATTCCATACAAGAATATTCGGAAAGCAAGGTCCTACTCCAAATTGGAGCCAGAGGACTGAAGTGACAGAAGTCTCAGCAGGGGCGGGGCTAGTTGGGGAGTCATTTATCAAGCTTCTGGTCAATAGGAGCTTTGTGGAAGGGCCAGGTGGAGGTCACTTGTGTGAGTGATTATGTTTTGTAAAATAACAGTGAAATCCAGAGGAGCTATCAGGGCTAAACATCTCTTTCTCGTTCTCTTCTTGCCTTGTGGATGGATACTCGGTACATGAAAAGATGTTGGAATTTACACAAATATTTGAATTGCAGAGTTGTTTTTGCTGTAAGCGCATCGTTCACACATATTTACCTTTCACAAGACCAGTAGGAATAGTGCCCGCTGGCCTGGCATTATCAAATGTTTCTTTCTGAGGCTGATGCGGGAGGTTGCTTGACTCTGGTTAGGGACACAAGCACACACAGATCCAATCCCCACACCATTCTCGATCCATCTCACCTGCCGTACCAATGACTTTGCATGTTTCTGTGTGGCCAGGGCTCATTACTTTAGCATCAGGTAAGGGGAGAGAGGCAGGAGTATCCAGCTGATAGCAAAGAAAGAAGAGACACCCAGGGACGCCTTTGAGTTCAGCAGCTGTAGGTGACTCCGCCTTTTAATCTCAGAGTCTGCAAAGGGAGAGAAACAAGTTCAGGGTCACAGAGGAAAAGCTGGATGTCTTCTTCACGTGGCTGCTTGGCAAAGAAAAGTACCTGAAAAACAGAATAAGTTGTTTCTAATACAACTTCTACCCCAATTTGGGGGCAATTTTGTACCCTATTCTCCACCTCTCTGTAACTGGCTTAAAATCAGAGCTTTATCTTTCTTCAAAGGAAGTTCCAGTCTGTTGTCCGTGCCACTGAACACTCAGCCAAATGAAAAACGAGACCAATAAAGAGATTGTTCTTGCTTACCAAATAAAGAATAGGATAAGCGGTCATGTCTGGTCCTTGGTTTCAGACACATTTTTTCCCGTAGGCAGTGACCTTTACAGGTTCTGTGTCATTTGCTTCATCACACCACTACAAAGCGATGCGAAAATATTGTTCGCATTTTGAAGTCGGGAAAGGTAGAAGGGAAGAAACGAGATTACTCTTCTTTTAATTTGCTTCCTAGACAATCCAATCTCATTTAGGTCATTTCAGCTTTGACATTTACTAGCTGTGTGACTTTAAGGCAGGGAACTCAGCCTATTCATGCCTCAGTTCCTTCACCTAGAAAATAAAGCTAAGATAATAATGGACTTCATAGAGTTCTTATGGGGCTGTAAAGCACTTAGAACAGGACCTGGCATGTAATAAGCACTCAACAAGTATTACCTGTAACAACAAGCCCAGTAAGCATTACTTCCATCAAGCTGAACATCTCCTTAGTCTGAGCTCTGTCCTGAGTTCCACATCGGGATTTATGGTTGCTACTGTATATGTCAGTTAAAAATTTAATTATTCAGTAAATATTTTTGAGCACCTGCTGTTGGGGTTCAAAGTAAGTAGCACCCTCTTCCCCAACTGAATTCTGAACCAATTAAAGGATAAGACAAAAAGAGTAAGGCAACTGGAAGACCAAAATATCACCTTTATCATTGGTTAAGTCTGATAATAAAAGATGAAGCTTGGTCTACAGGCAGATGGGCTGCAGCCCAGGCTTTCCCAGTGACAGGCAACAACCAGACTGGGGCAGGCTTCCTGCTGCAAGGGGAGATTCTGCTGCTGAGCAACTGACGGCTTAGAGGAGCAGACTTTCTCAGGGTTCACTAGAGAGAAAAGGAGAAGGAGGAGCCAAACTCTCTGTGTCTAGCTTCTCCTACTAAAGTCACTAATCAGATACATTAATTCCTCCTCCTCTGGGGAGGAGGGGAAGAAGGGAGACGAGAGAGGCTAGAAGGGTTACATTGGTGGGAATACCTTCTCACAGAAGGAAATATGTAAAGTAGGGTTGAAGGTTATAGGGAGAATGCCGTCACATGCTGGGTTATGTGCTACCTATTGGACACAATGGGCACTTTCAACTCAACATCTCCAAAACCCTCATCTTCATGTTGCTTCTCCTGTTTTAATTTTGGGTTGATAGCATTACTAAACTCCTAAGCAACCTGGGTAGAAATATCAGACCCATTTCGACTTGCTCTTTCTCTTGTCCTTCCTATTTGTGTCACCATGATGATTTTTTTCATTAGGTTTTGATTCTTCTCCTTTCCTTTCCATTACCACTGCCCCAGTTAAAGCCCTCATAATTTCTCCCCTGGACCACTGACATAGGCTCCTGACTTCAGACCTTCCTATTCTATCAAAACCATTCTTCTCCTTCAAAGCCCAGCTTGAACTCTGCCTCATCTACTGAGGCACAGTCATAATTAACAATTCTTTCTCCTAGACACCATATCTATCTACACTGTGATTCGCTCCTCTTGTGACATTTATGCTATTTACCTCAGTATTTCATGGAACTTAAAAATTGCTTTGTACATATTTGACACACAATAGATACTTGTTGAATGAATTACCTAAATTAGCAGTAGAGTCAGAGAACACAGGATGAAAACTCTGTGGTCTCATCCAATTGTTTAAAAACATGTATGGAGTACTTACTTTGTACATGGCAAGAAGGAATTGTGTTGTTTTCTGAATTTTGAGCTATGCCCAGGGTACCATATTGTATTTAGTCCTAGTACTGATACATGGGACACTTGTCCTAATGTATTCAATAAGCATGTATGGAAAAAGAATCTGCTCACTGAATAAAAGGTGTGCTCAATTTCTGTGGTTTGTTCAGTTATTGCCCTTTCTATTGGAAGGCATTAGTTATACAGTTTGGAGATATTTATTGAGATCTGAACTGAGATACTATTGTCAACACCCATCGTTCTAAATGCCCAATGGTTCATTTCCCCCCTTTTCTTCAGGGAAGGCCTTCCATCAGGTACTGCCTCATTGGTCTATGTGTGGGCAACTGATGCAAGTTGAGCTTTTCTGAAAATGTAGAATAGGATTGTGGGATTAAGGCTCACTCTGGTTACCGTATTGAGTGTGAGAGATTTTTAAAGCTAGGAGCTCTTGGGAATCACATTTTGCCCTATAGACTAAAACAAAACAAAACAAAACAAAAAACAAAATTAGAGAATAACAAAAGAATAAAGTAGAGAATTGAAAATCCCAGTGGTGTTTAAATTCCTGGTTCCAACAGTTCCTGAAGCCAAGTTGTACTCCTCTTCTTGGTTCCATGAGATACCCTGAGGCTCTTTTATTAAATTCTCCATTTAGCTCAGGCTTATTTGAGTTGGTTTTCTGTTACAGTAAACTAAGAGCATTCTATTCACTAGTCACCAGTTTGTTCCTCAGGATGGTGGAAGAGCTCTCTTTTTCTCATATGTATGATTTTTTTGTTAGATACTTTTTCTTATTGTGGTAAAAAACATAAAATTTACCATCTTTACCATTTTTAAGTGTACAGTTCAGTAGTTTTACGTGTATTCACATTATTATGAAACAGATTTTTTCTGTTTTCTGTTGAAAACAAATCTTTTTCATTTGCAAATCTGAAACTCTTTACCCATTAAACAACCCCCCTTTGCGTTTCCCTCCCCCACAAGCTGCTGGTAACCTCCATTCTACTTTCTGTTTCCTATGAATTTGACTATTACTTTAGATATCTCATATAAGTAGAATCATAGAATATTTGTCTATGACTGGCTTATTTCACTTAGCATGATAATCCTAAAAATTTATTCATGTTGTAGCACGTGAAAGAATTTCCTTCCCTTTTAAGGGTGAATAATATTCCATTGTATGTATATGCCACTTTTTTTTTTTTTTTAGAAAAAGAGAGAATGTGCCTGAGGGGGAGGTGGGGAGAGACAGAGGGGGAGGGAAAGAGAGAATCTTAAGCAGGCTCCACACCCAGTATGGAGCCCAACATGGGGCTCCATCTCACAAACCTGAGATCATGACCTGAGCCGAAATGGAGAGTCGGACACAACTGACTGAGCCACCCATGCAGTCCAATATACCACATTTAGTTTATTCATCTGCTATGGACATTTTGGGTTGCTTCCATCTCTTGTCTATTGTGAATCATGCTGCTATGAACGTGGGTGTACAAATATCTCTTTGAGAACCTGCTTTCAATTCTTTGGGATATATACACAGAAATGGTATTGTTAGATCATATGGTAGTTCTATTTTTAATTCTTTGAGGAATCTCCATACTGCTTTCCATAGCAGTTGCACCATTTTATAATCTCATCAAAATGTGCAAGTGTTCCAATTTCTTCACATCCTCACCAATACTTGTTATTTTCCGGGTTTTTTTAAATACTAGCTATCCTAATGCTTGTGAGGTGATACTGCGATTTTGATTTGCATTTCTCTGATGATTAGTGATATCGAGCATCTTTTCATATATTTGTTGGCCAGTTGTTTATCTTCTTGGAGAAATGTCTGTTCAAGTCCTTTGTCCATTTTTTAACTGGGTTATTTGATTTTTTTGTTGTTGTTGAGTTGTAGGAATTCTTTATGTATTCTGAATATCAGATATATGATTTGCAAATACTTTCTCCCATTTCATAGGTTGCCTTTTCATATATATACTTTTAAATTAAAAAGTAAGCTGACAAAAATATGATTTATTCAGTTAAATTCAGCAAACATTTATAGAGCACTTAAATGTACAAGGTATTCCACCTGGTTCTGGGCTTGGTATAAGACAGCAGTTCTCCTGACATGCTCTTTCCACTATAGATTGAATTTAATTCAGCTGCAGTAGGGATGATCTTAAAAGTCATAATCCGGTCTGTACGTTTTCTTGACACTAGCTCGACCCTAGATTTTTATGCACTAAAGTAGGGAAACTGGGCCTCTCTGAGTCCTAGTCTTTTTAGCTTGGGAGGCCAGTTCAATCTAGAGCTTTCTGATTAATCCTGGGCCAATATTAGTGGGATCATGAACCAGTCCTAGATGGGCTGAATAAGACTAAGTTGGCATTGGACCCTAACACTTTCAGTCTTCAGATCGAAAGTCTTCTCAAAGGTGGGCTAGAACCAGATCAATTTGTTTGGGGGGCTTGGGATGTAGATCAAGGATGTCAAATGATTGCCATTTTCCCCATTGCTTCACCAAAGTAGTCCTATTGAGTTAGACAGGGCCACAGAATCCTAAATGCTGCTCTCCAGGCAACCACCTCTAGTCAACAAGAAGGCATACAAGACGAAGCCTCATTGTGATTTTTTACCTATATTCCATAAATATTGTTTTGTGTTAGTCTTATGTAAAGCAATCCCAACTATAATTGTGGTCAAGTTCTCCATGAAGAGGACTCTCTAGTTTCCTATGCCCTGATACATAATGTATCTGTTCAACCAATTAGATTTTAATTTGTATTTGATTCTTGCCCAGTAAACCCATGCAAAAAGTGTGGAGAAACCCACCTGTCACTTTGATATCCCCCGTGGCTTTGGCAATGTTATTCTCAATCATACAGGAGTATGTGTTGTTGATCGTGACATTGTAGAGTATGGACACAACCTTCATGGTCACGTTCTCAGAGTTCAGCTCAAAGCTGGTATTGGAGACTTCTGAGAAGTTGGCTCCCTGGTCAACTTGGGATGCCCAGACCACTGTAGGCTGGGGGAACCATCGGGGAGCCTCACAACGTAAGCTCTCTGAGCTGGCATTATAGTCCACATTCACCTCTGGAATGCTGAAGGCTGCAGGGTTGAAAGTCAAAAGGGGCAGATGTCAAGGTCATACAGATTAAACAATATACTTTGAAGTACTAGTCTTAAAAAGACAGTCATTTCCACCATTGAAGTGACTCAGTACTTCCCCAGCGGGCCGTCTGTGTCTGGCCCATTGTACTGTAGATGCAAATAATGATTTGTACAACCCTTTGGTCAAAATCACAAACTCCAAGGACCTAAGTTCTAGGTATAATTGTTATAACAGATAAATTTCTCCAACTAAGAGGAGTTCCAGTTCATCCCTTAAAGATAAGGGATAAAGTTGATCACAAAATGTTTGTTCCTTAAGGAAATTGGGCATTTTCTCAGGCACCTGTGAAGACTCTTGGATTTTGTGTATTTTTCTGCCTGGAGGATAAAGTTAGGGAGGGGGGAGAGAGGGACAAGGAAAAACAGAAGCATTCACCCATCACCCACAGAAATTCCATACCTAGGCCTTGTCATCACGGGGGTTTGGATTTTGCTTAGGTTGAGACTCTTCAGCCCTGGTATCCAAGGGTAGAGACAGTCATTTGTTTTCTTCAAAGATAATCCTCCTTACTGGGGATGTAAATGAACTTTGGAATTAAGACTAGCTTCCTCTAATATCCAGGTACTGAGACATTTGCTGAAACATGTTAAGGCCTGGACTTTTGACTATAAAATGCTTATTATGCCAAATGGCAAGATCCAAGTTATTAATTTATTTAGCACTTTCCTTTGCCTGGGACTATGCTGGGACTGAGTGAGCGGTGAAAGGAAAGCCCTTGCTTTGCTCTTAAAGAATCTTCTATCTGGCAGGGCAGATGAGACTCATCTGCTCGCAGCAGGCAGGGAATGAGCTCCTGGGAGATGATGTAAGGAGCTGAGCATACACGACAATGAACCACCATTTATTGAAGGTGCACTCCGTGCTAGGTACCAAATTCCAGACAGTATTTCATTTGATCCTCACAATAGTTCTTGGGATCTCTCTTGTTATCATCATTTAAAAAAACAAACTTTTAATTTTGGAATAATTTTAGATTTACAGAAATGTCTCCAAGATAGCACAGATAGTTCTTGTATATACTTCACCATTTTCCCTAATGTTAACATCTTAAACAATCATGGTACCTTTGTCAAAACCGAGAAACCATCATTGGTATATAACTACTAACTCATCTCCAGACTTTATCTGTATTTTACCAGTTTTTCCACTAATGTCCTTTTTCTTCCCAGGATCCCATATTGCATTTGGTTGGTATGTCCTCTTAGGTTCCTCTGGTCTGTGTCAGTTTCTCAATCTTTCCATGTTTTTCATCGTCTTGACAGTTGGAGTGGTCTAGGTCAGGTATTTTGTAGGGTGCCCCTCTTTTGGAATTTGTCTGGGTTTTTCTCATGACTAGATTGATGCTATGGGTTTTGGAGAGGAAGACCATAGAAGGAAAAGTGCTCTTCTCATCATATTACATCAGAATGCCTACTATCGACATGACTTATCATTGATAATGTTAACTTTGATCACCTGGCTGAGGCAGTGTTTGCCAGGTTTCTCTGGAAGCTGGACTTCACTAAGAAAAACACACCCTGAGTGTGGTCAAGGGGGAGGGAAGAAGTACTAAGCTCTACCTCCTGGAGTGGGGAGATCTAAATACATTATTTGGAATTCATCTGTAAGGAAGATTTGTGTCATCTCCCTCATATTTATGGAAGTATGGATTCATGTGTATTTATTTTATACTGGAGTTTTCATTTGCTTCTATGCTGTTACTTTGTTGCTCAGATTGTTCCAGCTTTGCCATTGGGAGCCCTTCCAATTGGCTCCAGTGTCCCTTTGACATGACCCTATTAATCCCCATTTTAAGACAAAGAAACTAAGTCTCAGTGAGTTTGCCTTGCCCAGGCCCCCGTACTTGCCCAGGTCTGGCTCTAGATCTGTGCTTTACACCGATAGAAACACATGTTTTAAAGTGTCCAAGGAAGGCCTGTGCAGACTAGTGTAGGCCAGGAGGCCTCAGGATACTTTCTGCCTATTTTGAAGGGCCTTTTTCAAATGCTAACTTTTCCATAGGGGCTTTCCTATCCCTTCCCTCCCTATGCATTTGGATGTGATCTCTCTCTCCCTCTGCATCCCCAAATCACTCTATATTTCTCTTAATGCATTTGATAGACTTTACCAATTTATAAGTATTTACCTATTTTTCTTATCTCTGCCCCAGCCCTCAAATCTATAAACTATATACTGTGAGCTCTGCAAGAGCAGCGACAGTCATCTAGTTTTCTTAATTATCTTTTTACTCCTCACAGTACCCATCTGAGTTTCTTATACATAAATTCACTAAGCTGAGTTGATAAGGAAGGGTAGATTTCACTGGGGGAGGATTAGTAAGTTTATAGAACAATATTGTTCTTGGTTAGTTCCCTCTGAACTTCTCTTAAAATGGGTTCCACTCCCATGAGTCCCTGGAGGTGCTGATTTCAGACTTGGGCTAGGGCCTACTTAGCATAGAAAAGTCTCAGGCCGGATCATAGGTTTCTCTTACTAGCAGCAGCAAAGGCTATCATAAAAGAGACCACATTTATTTTGGCAAAATATTTCAGGGAATACACCTGAAAATTCAGAGAATACTAGAGTCTTGAACAGAAGATTTTAAGACCAAAACTTATGGGGGGGTTATTTTTGGAGTTGGTGCGGCAAGGACGGTCTTTGTCTTATTGGTCACTCATGAGCATAACATATCTCAGCAGCAACCCATGGTCTTTAGCCCCAAAATACCTTTGGGTGCTCTCTTTCCCCCTTTCTAAAAGTAACTCACCTCCAGTTTTATACTCAAGGTTAGCATTCCCCTTGCCTTTGGAGGTGATGATGTAACATTTGTAGGTGCCAGCATCTGTGAGTTGCACGTTTTTCAGCCTCAGAGAGGCATTGCCACCTATCACTTGATCAGCAAATACTGCTGTCCGGCCTCTGAACATTTCATCTTGGTCTGACAGGTCATCTTTGCCTTCTCTGAACTCATGTACCAGGCCCATAACACCTTCCTTCAGCCACTGTATCACGATATCAGAAAGTTTGATGTCAGGTTCAAAAGTGCAGCTCAGGATTCCATCCTCCCCGATGTTTCCAGCTGAGGTCAGAGTAGTGACTGTAATGGAGTGTCTCCCTGCAATTCAGGAAGCAAGGGTCATTGCCCAGGGAAGTTTTGGAATGTCTCCAACCAAACCCTTCATTACTAAAGGCCAGAGACTTCTGTAATAAATTAGAAATATAGAAGAACAGGAGAGGCATAAAAAAAAAAAAAAAAGGAGACATAAGAATAGAAAGAACAGGAAGACAGTGGTCTTGAATCTATAGCAGATCTGCTCCTTGAGAACAAGCAACCCAACCCTTGATAGGCACCAAGAGGGGAACATATTGAACTCGGAGTTTGAAGATGAGAATTCAAGTCCTGGCTTTGTCACTTGATAGCTGTGTGACCTTGAATAAATCATGTAACCTCTCTGGGTCTCAGAAAAATGAAGGTAATATTATCTGTCTTACCTACCTTAAAGGGTTCTTGTGAGGATCAAATCAAATGGTTGTGAACTTGATTTGCAAACTGTAATTACACACATAAGGTATTGTTATTCTTAGTTAACCAGAAGTGGGACAGAAGTGAAACCTCATGTTAACTAAGTGTGGCTAGCAATTCTGAAGAATGCTAATCTAAAGTGCTGTTACTTGTATCTCCATTTGAATGATGAAGAAGCCAAAGCAAAGAGGAGGTAAGTGCCTCAGTCAAGGTTATAGTACAAGCGACAGTATAATGAAGAATGGTACTTAATTAAATTGATTTTTGGCTTAAGATAGAAATCATCCCCTCCTCTCCAACCATACCACCAGAAGAAATATTAATTATGATGCCAGCTGTGTTCACGGCCTCTCCCTCACTTGCCCAGTGGATGGCCTGGGCAGTCAGTGAAGGACTGGCCAACTGTTCTTTCCTCACTGGTGGCTGCTGGCTGAGGATGCCTATAGGGGTGATTTAATTAACGGAATCTTCTTGAGAGGCTCCTTCTGTGATTGGATGTGAAGTGAAGGAGAGGAGGGGTATTTGAGCCCAAGAGGAGAGCAGAGCAGTTAGAAGTGTGGGGGAGAGAGCATGAGGGAGAAAGATGAAGAGAGTCCTCAATCCCTAGAGCTTTCTTAGATCCTGAGGGTTTTCAAGTCTAGTTCTTGTCCCAATCTCTGAGTATCCTTTAAACATTTTATATTAAAACAGTCTGCACAAACCTCTCTTTGTTACAACCTAAAAAGTCCAGATTGATGGGTCCTGAGCATTTCTCAGCTATACTTCTTAGCTTCCTTATTGCTATTCCTGCCTCTGATCTTTGCCTCCATCAAATCTATTTTGTAAAATTGCATTAATCTTACAGGTAGACCTTAAAATACAATCTGGACATGTCAGTTTTATAACCACTAATCTTCCATAATCCTCCATGGTTCCCAAGGGCTGTGGAGTAAAGTTCAGATGAACTAGCATGGCCTTCAAAGCTAAATGCTACATGGGGCAAATACTGCATGGCACATAGTGAATGCCCCATAGACATTAGCTCTTATTGCTACCTTTCCAGCCTCATTTCCTACCACGTTTTCATAGTCTCTACTTTTTATATATATCAAGTGATTTATTGATTTCCTGCTTTCACTGGAAAGATACATAAGCAAAGCGTACAAGCTATTTTTCAGATTTCAGAGATAAACATTATGAACATAAGGATATCCTTGGTGTTTCATCTCTTCTAGCCCGTTAGGGATTAGAACTAATTGGCTCCTAGGCCTTTGGAAAAATAGGTGAAGGTAATGGATAAGGGACAGAGCTGGAGAAGCTAAGCCAGATGGATTTACATTAGAAAGAACAGAGAGATACTGATGGGAGAAGAAATATAGGTTAAAAAAAGAGGCAGAGGATGTTTTGGGGGCTTTAGAGTGTGGGAGAGGAGAAACTTTGGAGCCGCTGCCATGCGTGGTGGCATTCCTGTGTGAGATTTGGGAAAGAAATTATGAAAGAGGATAGTATGTTGTTTTGCTGTGTAATGTGAATGCAATACACCCCATCCCCTGCCTTGGCATTTTCTTGAACATGCTTTAAAGATTTAATTTGCTTTTCAATTATTTTTACTTGACAGACTAATATCCAAGACATTCCAGGCTAGTACTGGCTCTACAATTATACTATGCATCTTCACACCCCTGCTCATCTTGCACCTACAACTTCTAGTTCCCTCCTCTCCTTTATCACCAGTTACCCAAATTCTACTTATATTCAAGGCTCTTCAGATGGCAGCTCTTCCATGAAACCCTCTTTTGATCTGCCAAGACAAAATTAATAGATTCTCGACTCTCCCATAACACTCTCCCTTGCCTTTATTATAGCAGCTGTCTCCCTCTACCTTGTGTCTAGTCTGGCCCTGGCACAAATCTGTAAGCTTTTCAAGGACAGAAACTGCCTTAATGATTTTTGTAAATCCTATAATGCTACGATGGTTAATTGTATATGCCATGGGATGCCCAGACATTTGGTCAAACATTCCAAGGTATCTGTGAGGATGTTTCTGGTTAAGATTAACATTTGAATCAGTAGACTGAGTAAGGCAGATCACCCTCCCTAATATGGGGGGGGGGCTCATCCAATCAATGGAAGACTTGAATAGAACAAAAAGCTTGAGTAAGAGGGAGCTCTTACTGCCTGACTGCTTTCAGCTGGGGTGTTAGTCTTTTCCTGCCTTTGGACTCGAACTGAAACACCGTCTTCTTGGATCTTAAGCCTGCCAGTTTTGGGACTGGAACTATACCCTTGGCTTTCCTGGTTCTCAAGCCTTTGGGCTCAGATTGAAACTAAACCATCTGGGTCTCCAGCTTGCTGATAGCAGCTCTTGGGATTCTCAGACTCCATAATCATGTGAGCCAATTTTTTCTACATCTCTCTCTGTCTCTCTCTCATCACACACACAGACACACACATGCGTGCGCGCCCACGCTCAAAATCCTATTGGTTCTGTTTCTCTGGATAACCCCAAATAACACAAATTTTGGTACTGAGAAGTGGGGTGCTTGTGTAATAGATACCGAAGCATATGGAAGAATTTTTGGAACTGGGTAATGGGTAGGGGCTGGAAAATTTTTAAGGTGCATGCTAGAGATAGGGATGCTAAGGGTGATTCTGGTGAGGTCTCAGGTGGAAATGAGTCCATGTTATTGGACTGGAGCAAAGGCCACTCTGTTATAAAGTGGCAAAGAACTTGACTGAACTATGCTCTAGTATTTTGTGGAAGGTTGAACTTACAAGGGATGGAATTGGATATTTAGCTGAGGAGATGTCTAGCAAAGGTTGCAAGGAGTATCTTGGTTACCCCTGACTGCTTATAGTAAAGTGTGGGAAAGGAGAGAGATGAATTGAAGAAGGAATTGTTAAGTAAAAAAGAACCACGGATGGCTGGGTGTATCAGTCAGTTAAGCAGCTAACTCTTGGTTTTGCCTCAGGTCCTGGGATCGAGCCCTGTGTCAGGCTCTGGGCTCAGAGGGGAGTCTGCTTGAGGATTTCTCTCCCTCTCCCTTTTCTTCTCCCCACACCCTACCCCTTGCACGAGCGAGTGCGTGCTCTCTCTCTCTCTAAATAAGTAAGCAAATAAATAAATCTCAAAAGANCTCAGAGGGGAGTCTGCTTGAGGATTTCTCTCCCTCTCCCTTTTCTTCTCCCCACACCCTACCCCTTGCACGCGCGAGTGCGTGCTCTCTCTCTCTCTAAATAAGTAAGCAAATAAATAAATCTCAAAAGAAAAAAAAAAGAACCATAACTTGAAGATTTGGGAAATTCTCAGCCTATCCATATTGCCAAAAATGAGAAATCTGTTCTGAAGAGAACACTCAGGGAGGGCTGTACAGCCATTTGATAAGGAGATCATAGGTGCTACTCCTGGCCTTAAGCAGCCACCTCAGCAGGAGCCAGGAATAGAGATGGGGGTTATTCCAGCAGCAACACCAGCAGCAAGGGAAAGAAAAACTAAAGGGGATAGAAACAATGAGACAAAATGAAGGAAGGCTGTCAGATTTCTTAGATCCTGCAGGACAGGACAATAGAGCTTTCAGCCATAAATGTGTGCTATTCTTCCAGAAAAGGGAAGAATAACCCTAAAGGTGATTCAGAGATCATCAGGGCTCCTTGAAACCTCCTTGGTTTTAAAGGATGGGGGCCACTGCCTCTGTTCAACAGGCCAAAGGGCCACTGATGGTAGCCTTAGCGATGGAGCCACCTGAAGCCTGGGGAGGACTTTCCGGCCTCCACAACTGTGAGAAAATAAATCTCTGTGTTTTAAGCCACTCAGTCTATGATATTTTGTTATGGCAGCCTGAGCAAAGAAAGACAAGTGCCGAGTGCTACATTTCTACAAAGAAAAATAGTATTTGTTGAGTGAATGAATGAATGAATGAATGGAAATCAGTAGAAATCAGGGCACTGTTTGAAATAATGGTTCTATCCAAAATGATTGTAGGAGTAAGGAACATTCGGCAGGATTATCACACCTAAATTTTGGGGAAATGTGAGCCAGTGAAAAAGAAGGCAATGAAAATACAGAAATTCTCAATAAAATCATGGAGCAAATGTAACTGTGTTAGAGCAAGAATAAATTTGATTGTAGTTTATAAAGTGCCATTAAAGTTGAATTGAAAAATTACTTTTCAGAAAAAATACATGATTAACACAGTTTATGGGGGGAATGAAATAGTAATGACATATCTTAGTTTGGTAATTTTGCTGCCGAATTAATTTTAATGTGTTGGCCCTTAGCCAAAGGTAGAGAATTTGCTGAAATATCTCTTAGAGAACTGAATGATTGAAAGTAGGCAAGTGTGGAGTGCCCCAGGGACCTGCTGCAGGCTCTAGCCCATTTAAGGTTGCATTAAAGATGTGGCAGATGGAAGGAGTATAATGTCGATTAAATCCTCCCCTCCCTTATCAAATCAAAAGGAGAAATAAAAGCCAGTGAGAACTGAAAAAACCAGGAGGACCTCGCCATTGCTTTGCACCCAGAAAGCAATCAATAAATGCCTGTTAGGTGAATAAATGATGATCAAAAGTGATTAAATGAAATGTAATTAGCAAGCAACAGCATATAAAATTGCTTCTCAAAAAAAAAAAAGAAATCTGTATTCAAACTTACAAACAAACATTGGCTCAAAGAGCTACGTTCTAGGAAACACAATCTAGCCTGGTAGGATTCTCCAGGCCTCTTAACCATCAGTGGCTTTTGTGTGATTTAGTGAACCAAAGGGTAAAAGGGTTATAGGAGGGGCGCCCGGGTGGCTCAGTTGGTTAAGTGTCTTGTCTTTGGCTCAGGTCATGATCCCAGAGTCCTGGGATGGAGCCCTGCATTGGGCTCCCTGATGGGTAGAGAGCCTGCTTCTCGCTCTCTGCTGCTCCCCCTGCTTGTGCTCTCCTGCTCTCTCTTTCTGTCAAATAAATACATAAAATCTTTAACAAAAGGGGGGGGCTCTAGGAGGTGGGTTCAAGGCAGTTATCTCTTGACAGAAGATTCTGTTAATTGAAACAGGCACAAGTGTGAACTTTAAAGTCAGAAGACCCAGCTACTTACTGAAAATGTATTCTCTAGCCCTTGAGGGCTAATTACTATGACAGCTCTGGTTTGCATGGGGAAAGAGGAGCAAGCCAAAATCCAGAGTGTTCTGTTTTCACACAGGCTGAGAGCTATTCAATTGCCTTGTGCTGTAGGAGCGGAAATCTCTTGGAAAGGGAGGTTACAAGTAACACAAGGTGAGAATTCTTCAAGAGATTATGAATCTGGGATGTCCCAGTAGCACTGGATAAGACCTGGTAAATGAACTTCTTCTATAAGAAGTTCCGTAAGCCAAGTTCTGTACATTCTAGCAGCCTACAGAGCATACTGGAGGGGCCAGTCAGCATCTGCTGGAACCCAGCCGTCTAGATGGACACCGTAGCACAAGGCTTAATGACGGTAACACAGAAGCTTAATCTGGCACCACTGTGAGTGCCACTCTTGCCCGGGAAGAGAGCAGGCCTGGGGGTAACAGTTGCTTCCGTGAGAAGAAATTAGGAAGGATGCTGGGCCAGACTCGAGGAAGGAACAATGTGGGAAGGAGCTGGTGTTTGAGAACAGGTACCAGGCTGTCTGGGTTCAAGTTTCAGCTGTGCCACTTCCTGCATATGGGACCTTGGGCATGTTTTTTAACTGCTTTATTTCGTCATTTTTTTGTCATCTGTAACATGAAGATGCTAATGATAGTAGAGGCTCCCTCAGTTGGTTCCTGAAAGGACTAAATGATACAACGCAGGTCAAGAGCTTAACGCAGTACCTGACTTGCCACATGTTAAATCTTCATGGTATCGATAACCATTATTAACTAGAATCACTTGGAACGATTGCAGATCAGAGCACCAGGAGGAAGGGAACACTTTAGTAAATGCTTCAGTTAGAGTGACTCGTTTTAAGCCTGGTAAGAACCATGAGAGGTAAGAATTATCATTATACCCATTTTATAAATGAGGATATAGAGGCTCCATGGGAGTAAATGGCTGCCTACAGCCCTGTAGCTAGCAAGTAGCAGAGCCAGTATCAAACACAATCTTGTCTGGAACTAAGCCTGTCTTCTTTCTAGAACATTTTGCTGTTGCCCATGGCCAGACTGAGATACATAGAAATTGGTATCCCCACCTTATGTAAAAATAAAAACAACTGAAAACCAT
This sequence comes from Ailuropoda melanoleuca, assembly GCF_002007445.2. Classification (NCBI taxonomy): domain Eukaryota; kingdom Metazoa; phylum Chordata; class Mammalia; order Carnivora; family Ursidae; genus Ailuropoda; species Ailuropoda melanoleuca. The sequence goes on from NC_048219.1 coordinate 83,215,390, forward strand.
AAAACAAAAGTAAGAAAGGCCAACAGCTGTTTCTCAGATGAGTACAATTAAAAAAAAATCTCTCTCTTTCTCAAATACTTTCCAAACAATTTGTTCAGTCCCCTGTTTTGGTGCCATCAGCACATTCATCGTTGGCTTCTCCAGTGTCTAGAGATACACCATCTATTATGAGGTAATGTCCTGTGGCCTCCTGCCCAGGCCTCTCTGACTTCAAAGGAAGTCAGCCCTGGTGTGGCCAGGAAATTGCGCAAGTTGTAGGAAGTGCTATATAAATGCGTTAATAATCACAAATTATTATTAATGGCACGGATGCTAGCAATATAAATAACGATGGCAGCCATTTTCTACACTCATGTGCCAGGTACTTCACAAACACTTTTCTCATTTAATTCCCACAATGGCTATTTTACCAGCGAGGAAACTATTTCTGGAAAGTCAAGTTATGTCCCAAAGGACATACAGTTAGTGTCAGTCCTGAGATTAGAACGTCTCTGTCTGATTCCTGAACTCTTCCCTTACCCAGAGCCGTTTGAGGTCATGCGGTGAGTGAGTGATAGCACAAAGACTGGGCTAAGTAGGGTCAGGGGTCTTTCCACATATCTCTCCCCTTCTCGAAGGGTCATCTACAAATGTTGTCCTATAAGCAGGGGTTACTGCGAGCCTTTCAACCTTTCTTCCAAACAGTCCACCTCAAATGCATTTTATGTTTTATGGGGTCCATATTTTGTACTTATAAAGAGTAGGATGGCTATGAGGAGGTGGCATATATGGCCTGAGGAGAGTTTTGAAGAAATTGAATTTTTTTCTGTATTTAGGAATATCTCTTTGTCTTTGAAAGCTGTGGTCTTAGGAATAATGCTTAGAAGGCAAATCAGAAAACACCCTTTTGGGCCACAGCTCTGTATGAATGTTGTTATCAGCACAGGGTGGTGGGGAGGAGTGTGGGTTCTGGAAGCAAATTACCCAGAGCTTGGAACTACTGTCCTACCTGCTAGCTGTGTGCAACTTTGGGTGAGTACTTATCAGGATGTAGTAATAATGCTTATCTCCTATTTGTTGTGAATAGTTAATCAGATAATGTATGCAGAGTTACTTAGTACAGTGAGGTACACATAGGAAGGATTCAAAAGATATCATCATCATCGCCTACGTAATGGCATTTCCTTAATTTCACTTTCTTGTGTATTAAGCCAGCTAACATTTTATTGAATTTATCTAAAGTGTGATACTACAATGCTCTCAGGTAAGGGTTATGGTCTTTTTAATAAAAGCAATTCAGAAAAATGCAACTAAAAATGTTAAATTAATAAATAGCCCATTTTATCCAAAACGATCAGCTTTTACCCCATGAAATAGGAAGGATACAGAAAACCTCTTCATTGGCAGTAGGGTTTTAACATTATTGGTGGAATATTGCCAAACTGAATAGACTCGCTTTTATCTATGAATTTGCCTCTCCAAGCATCCCTCCACTTGTCATTCAAAAAGCACTGAGCATCGTCTTCAGGGAACTGAGCTAAGTACCTGAGGTCACTATAGTTATTCAACAGCAAAAAGTGTGAGTGGCAAAGTGTTGACTTTCACAGGGAGGCTGGGACAATGTGAACATTCTTGCTAGGGTAGTCAAAGCCCCTGACAAGCCAGAGATAACTCCACAGGGGCTCTGATGCCAAGCCATTTAGCCCTAGGCCCCAGAAAGATTAGTCACTAAGATTTAGAGTGAAGGACAAAGGCTAGGGTTTTAATTCAAGGCAGTATTTAAGATCCAGAACAGGGTAAATTATAACTAAGGAAGGGTTAATTTAGCATTAGTGAGGAAGGCACCAAAACGTGGGCACTGATATCTTTAAAAGTTAGCCCAAAATATTTGCTTTATCAATATTTTATTTCCAAAAATACATAGACACATTTTATATATATTTGTAATATGTGTGCATATATATGAGTGCATTAAAGTATAACATACGTACATAAAAATGTACATAAGTGTGCAATTTGAAGAATTATCACAATTTCATCCCACATAACTACCACCCACACCAAGAACCAGACCTTTACTATCCCCCAGAAGTCCCCCCGTGCTCCCTCCTAATGGCTACCCCCTCACTCTTCCCCTGCCTTTCTAATAGAGATTCATTTGCCTGTTTCTGAACTATATATACATGGAATAACACAGAATGTACTCTTTTGTTCTGGCTCTGTCTCTCAACGTTATGTTTCTCATATGAACGTGTACTCACTCTCCTCAGTCACTAGGAAATAGAAATTAAAGCCACAAGATTCCATAATATCGAGCATGGTGAGGACGTGGAGCACGGGCTCTCTCATACACTTCTGGTGAAGAGTCAATTGGTAAATCATTTTGGAAAACTGAATGATGCTATCTACTAAATCTATTTATTGCCTTCTTTGACAAACCCTTCTACAAAATGCTTGTTTTGAGATTTTAGAAAAAGGAAAAGACAGCAAAACAAAGCAGAAAGAGAGGCGCTAATGAAGATAAAAGCCAAAATTAGTTGGAAAGCAATTGGAGAAAATAAAAATCAAACATAAACCTGGTTCTTTTAAAACTACTGTTGACCTCATTAACCTGCTTTAAGATGAGACACACACACACACACACACACACACACACAATGCCCAAGGTTAGGAATAGGTAAAGAGATGATATAAAAAATAAAATGAATTATAAAGGAATATTAAAATGAAACAGGCTAGTACATTCAGAAACAGAGCCATACAAGTTTAGATACTTGATTTCTGGCAAAAATGGCACTTGGTGAGAAGTGGGGGATGGGCATTGGCTTTAGCAAATGGTTCTAGGTCAACTGGAGAACCACATGGGACATGTGAATCTTGACCACTATTTTGCACCATACCCAAAATTAATTCTGGATGCTTAATAGATATAAATGTGAAAGGTAAAACAAGAAAGCTTCTCTAAGATAACCTAGAATAAAAATCTTCATGACCTTGGGATAGGCAAACACTACTTAACCAAACAGGTCATAAAAAGCTCCAGTATAATGGAAAAGATGGATAAAATGGACTAGATTAAAATTAAGAGCTTCTGCTCATTGAAAGATGTCACTAAGAGAGATTTTACAATGCATAAAACCAAGCTGCATCCAAAATACATAAAGAATTCCTACAAATCAAAAAGAAGAAGTTAAGTCTATTTCAAATTAAGTCAATTTGGGAAATAAAAGAAAATGATTTTTTTAGTGGATGCTAAATAGAAAGTTCAATATTAAAGGAATATTTCAATCAAAAAAAAGAAAAATGGATGAAAGACAAAATACCTTTTTTTGAAAGGTTTTATTTTTTAAGTAATCTCTACATCAACATGGGGCTCAAACTTACCATCCCGAGATCAAGAGTCATGTGCTATACTGACTGAGCCAGCCAGGTGCCCCGAAAAACCTATTTTTGATAAAGAAAGTGAGGCAGGGGGCTGATGCCTTTTCTAGGTAAACACATCTACCATGTGTTTTCTTCACGTCGGCTTTGTGACCATGATTTGGTGGCAGCCACACTCACGCCAGAGGAGAGGGACAGAAAGAGGCGGCTGGAATTATAAATACTAAAGTTATAAAGTGACAACTTTGGCTGCAGACTAAGTTAACATAGAAATGCTGGCCTGAGTCAGGCAGTTGAAGGGAAATGGAGAAAACGTGTTTGCCTCAGAGAAGACAGCTACTGGCCTAACTCAAAGTCTTACTTAAGGTGGCCTCTGTCATAGAAGCTCCCAAGTCGTGGTCCACGCAGAAGAGGAGAGACAAGACTGCAACTGACCATCAGTTGCACTCAACAAATCACCACCCATGCACAGCGGCACCTGTTCCCTCCATGGGTCACAACCAGTATGCCTTCCCTATGACCCCCGTGTGCAAGGACCTGATACTCTGACACGTCTCCGGAAGCTTCACCGCACGGGGATCAACCACTGGCAGAATGACTCAGCCGCAGTCCTTGCCCTGGGACCCCAGAGTGGCCTCCGCAGCGCTGACCAGTACATAGAACACTCTGATGAACAGCCCGTTTGGTTCTCTCAACTACCTGCTGGTGTGGACATGATTCCCCCCGCCCTGTAACTGAGGAAACCGAGGCCCGGGGGGTGGGGTGAAATGACTAATGTGAACAGAGCAGAGACAATAAGCAGAAGGACCAGGGCTCTACTCTGAGATTTTCTGCACGCTTTGCATTTGGCCCCATGGAGTGGTCGGGATGTATCGGCGAGGGGTGAATGGGTCACGGTAACGCGAGAAATCACATACCTGAAATACCAAAACCGATGATAAGGGCAATGGCTCCAGCCAAAATAATGATGATGCTAATAATGCTATGGAGAGACAGAGAAACAGGAAATTATTCTTCAATTCACTCAACATGCTGCTTTGCGACCGGGGTTCCTGTGTGTCATTTGTCAGAGGTGCTGCGGAAAGCATCGTGACCTCTGTCTTCCCATAAGCCCCTTCCTAGAGGTGCCTTAGGCAGGGGTCTCAACAGTCCCCATCTCCCCAGGGTGCTGGGAGAGAAGAAAGGAGTGATCCCTTTATCTGACGTCATGTATCATCTGACTGTCCTATTTCCAGATCGGGAAAGACCACGAGGTACAAAGATCGTTGGGGCAAAACTGATGACATCCCTGTAGTGCCAGGTGTGACTTGAGGGGGACGGGTCCCATACTCAGCCCACAGGGAGCATCAATGCCTATCATGGGTCTACCTGTCTTGTCACCTTCCATAGACTTTACACTAAGGGCAACGGTCATGTCTTTGCCTGTACCCACTCATCCCTAGTTCCCTAGACCCTGTAGGTCCTCAATGGGAGTTTGTTTTCACTTATTAAGAAAGTAATACAGGGGCACCTGGTTGGCTTAGTCCGTTAAGCATCTGCCTTCTGCTCAGGTCATGATCCCAGGGTCCCGGGGTCGAGCCCCACATCGGGCTCCCTGCTCAACAGGGAGCCTGCTTCTCCCTCTGCCGCTCCCCCTACTAGTGGTCTCTCTCTCTCTGTGTCAAATATATAAATATAATCTTAAAAAAAGGGAAGTAATACATATTTCTTACAGAATGTTTAGAAAATACAAATAAGTTTAAAAAAGGACAATAAAATAGCCTGCAATTCCATCATCCAGACACAACCATGGTTCTCTTCTTGAGATGTATCCTGCCCTTTTCCAATGAGCAGATTAACAAACGACATTTGGGGGAAAAGTAAGGAAGTACTGTTTACATTTGCTGAGTGCTAGAATCACTTGGCAGACATGTTGTTCTAGGCACCATTTATGGATTATATCATTTATCTATTCAATAACCTTACGAGGTAAACACATTTATCACCTCCATCGTACAGATGAGGAAACGACACAGGGAGATTGAGCATCCTCCCGAAATTCACATTGTTGGTCAGTGGCCGAGCTGGGAATAGAATCTGCCCTGATCTGTTCCCCACACTGCCTCCCAGGAGTGGGGCTCACACATGGGGCACGGCCCTCCTCTCTCTGGGTGGACCCATGCTCCTCGAGGGGCACCAGCTTTAGCTGCAGGGAGTGACTCAGGCGGAACCGAAGGCCCAGGTCGGCGCTGGTGTGTTGGCAGAGCGGTTCCTGGGAAGCTCGCCCATTGCTGCCCGCCCTTGTGCACAAGTCATCAGGCAGGTGTCCTGGGCCACACTCTCTCACTGCTGGCAATTCACACAGTCCCCACACCCACACTGACGTTACTCAATAGCAGGACAAAAGAGAGGCACAGGGAGGCAAAGAATGATGCCACAGAGAGAAAAGGGAAGCACAGGACATTTGCCTTTCTGCCCTGAATAGGCTCATTGTACCCGGCTCCCCTTGGCTCGGGGATGGGCCCACCGCAAAGAAACAACAGACGTACAAGAAACCGTTTGAGTAAACAGTTTCCCTGGAGGTCAAGCCCTCGGAGGGGCAGCTGTAGGGGCAGCAAGTGAATAAGCCAAATGATGCTTCTAATAATCGGCTATGTGCCATTGATGCTAAGAGCAGACCACATTGGACCACTTCCCCTCTCTCTACACCTCGGGGCAGCCTCGGTGCTCACTGGTCCACGTGTGTGAGAACAGCTACACAATCTGAGTCGACTTGCCATTGGGACCCGGGCTCTCGCTTACCTTCAATTACTTCACGTCTCTGAGACTCAGTTTCTTTATTTTTAAAATGGGAATGAGAGTAATTCCTGCTTTACCTGCTCTAGGGGTGTTAGGGGTTGAAGCGTGTCTCCCCCAAAATTTACATTTTGCAGTACAAACCCTGAGTACTTCAGAATGTCACTCGATTTGGAAATAGGGTAATAGGTGTAATTCGTTAGACGAGGTCATACTGGAGCAGGGTGGGCCCCTAGTCCAACAGGACTGGTGCCCTTATAAAAAGGGGAAATTCAGCCTCAGATACGCACACACACAGGGAAAACACTACAAGAAGATGAAAGCAGAGATCTACAAGCCAAGGAACATCAAAGATGGCCCACAAACCGGGGAGGCCTGGGGCAGACTCCCCCCCACCCCCCAAAGGGAGTGACCCCGCCAACATGAGGCCTGCTCGGCTCGTCTCCGGAGCTGTGAGAAAGCATGTGTCTGCTGGTTAGGGCACCCACTCAGTGGCTCTTTGTGACAGCGGCCGGAGCAAACGAATATAAAAGCATTGTTTTCAGATCAAAATAGACAGCAGCTGTGGCATAATCCATAAAGGGCTATTCATATATTGCTTTTTACCATAAAACAGTTTACCTGCAGCTGTTTGCTTTACGTTTGTTATTAAGAGCTATGACTTGGGGCGCTGGGTGGCTCAGTCCGTTAAGCGTCTGCCTTCGGCTCAGGTCATGATCCCAGGAGTCCTGCATCGAGCTCCCTGCTCATTGGGCAGCCTGCTTCTCCCTCTGCCTGCACTCCCCCTGCTTGTGCTCTCTCTAGCTCTCTCTGACAAAGTCTTTAAAAACAAATAAATAAAAGCTATGACTTAAGCCTGGGGACTAGTGTGACTGGTGATAATAACAACATTATAGTATTTTGATACATCAGAAATACCACGCACCAGGCTCGGGGCTGGTGTGCAATGAGCATGTTCTCCTTGGAGTTATCAAGGCCTGCCGAGCAGCTCCCTCATGGGTCTCACACCTCTTCATTTCTGTCTTCACTGTCCCTGGTCACACCACGTCTCCCCAGCATTTTTCCAGTGCCCTCCTCACAGTTTCCCCTTTTGGCAGCCCGGACCTCTCCTACCCAGTGCTCACACGGCCAGCACTGGCAATGACTTTGGAACTGCTGTATGAGAGCGGCGGAGGGGAGACAATCTGGTGGCAAGTGGGAGCTGGGGTGATCAGGGGGACAGTAGACATGCTGAGGTCCTGAGCCTGGCTCCCGGACCAAGCCTGCATGGGTTCGAGCCACGGCGCCACCACCTCTGTACATGTGACTTTGAGTTCCCCTTCCTTCTTGTTCAGATTAGAGCAGTTACACAGCATTACCACGAGTTACGTGATTGGTGAAATCACTTAGAATAGCGCCTGGCACATGGGAAGCTTCAGTGAGTATTAGCTATTCCCACTCTTATTTTTCTCTGTGCTGATGTAACAGACACACGTTTCTAAGTTAGAATGTATGTTTCCTCGGTGATGCCCCTCGGAGCTGGCGTGGGGATGAGCCCCCCAGCTCAGCTACTGAGCTCTTTGTAAGAATGATTACAGAACTGTACTGGAGTCCTCATGGTCCCCTGCTTAAAACTCTGAGCACCCTTCCATCTCCCCCAGGATGGCAATTCACTCTTTGATGTGGCCCACGTGGCCTTTCAGAGGGGGTATATTGCCTTCTCCCCAGCCTCTGCCTTTCCCCACATTTCCCCTCGAAGCATTGCAGACCACCCCCGGCCACGGGCCTTTGCGTCTGCCATCCTCTGCCCTCTCTCAGGAAAAGCAAAGACACGGAACAGATACGTGGCTGGTCACCGACAGGAAGGGGGGACTGTGGAGGCTGTGTGCACCGGTCAGCGCGGCCGAGCCCAGCTCCGTCACCCGCAGAGCCACATGTTTCCCTAACTGGAGCAGAAGCCTCCCATCGGCAGTTTCTCTAAGCAGGAATCACCGTGAGGTTTGTGCGAAGCTGCTGTTCCTTGGGAAAGACATCGCCCTCTAGGGCCTTGGAAAGAGAAGCAGGAACTCTCAGAGCAGCCAAATTAAATAGTTCCTGTCTGCTGCTTATTAATTTTTTAAAAAGGTGAATAAAATATTCACATAAGGTGTTCTTACATTGCTTTTTGGGTTTTACTTTTCCAGAATAATTTCCGATAACGACGCTGCAGGAAATTTTTAATGCGAAACTGTCTTTTAACCATTGCATTGGAATTCACAGTGCGCGTGTATTAGACACGCCTTACAAAGGGGCCCAGGTGAAAATCAATGCTTTTGGAGGATTTGTTCATTTAGGAAACATTTATTAAGTATTTATTGTGTGAAGGATATTGCTGGGAGGACACTGTAGAGATGAAGTGTCTGCTCTCAAGGAGATTTTTTTTTTAAGATTTTATTTATTTATTTGAGAGAGAGAGAGAGAGA
>NC_048219.1:83224694-83226653 GCF_002007445.2 Ailuropoda melanoleuca
CACCCACTCAGTGGCTCTTTGTGACAGCGGCCGGAGCAAACGAATATAAAAGCATTGTTTTCAGATCAAAATAGACAGCAGCTGTGGCATAATCCATAAAGGGCTATTCATATATTGCTTTTTACCATAAAACAGTTTACCTGCAGCTGTTTGCTTTACATTTGTTATTAAGAGCTATGACTTGGGGCGCTGGGTGGCTCAGTCCGTTAAGCGTCTGCCTTCGGCTCAGGTCATGATCCCAGGAGTCCTGCATCGAGCTCCCTGCTCAGCAGGCAGCCTGCTTCTCCCTCTGCCTGCACTCCCCCTGCTTGTGCTCTCTCTAGCTCTCTCTGACAAATAAAGTCTTTAAAAACAAATAAATAAAAGCTATGACTTAAGCCTGGGGACTAGTGTGACTGGTGATAATAACAACATTATAGTATTTTGATACATCAGAAATACCACGCACCAGGCTCGGGGCTGGTGTGCAATGAGCATGTTCTCCTTGGAGTTATCAAGTCCTGCCGAGCAGCTCCCTCATGGGTCTCACACCTCTTCATTTCTGTCTTCACTGTCCCTGGTCACACCACGTCTCCCCAGCATTTTTCCAGTGCCCTCCTCACAGTTTCCCCTTTTGGCAGCCCGGACCTCTCCTACCCAGTGCTCACACGGCCAGCACTGGCAATGACTTTGGAACTGCTGTATGAGAGCGGCGGAGGGGAGACAATCTGGTGGCAAGTGGGAGCTGGGGTGATCAGGGGGACAGTAGACATGCTGAGGTCCTGAGCCTGGCTCCCGGACCAAGCCTGCATGGGTTCGAGCCACGGCGCCACCACCTCTGGACATGTGACTTCGAGTTCCCCTTCCTTCTTGTTCAGATTAGAGCAGTTACACAGCATTACCACGAGTTACGTGATTGGTGAAATCACTTAGAATAGCGCCTGGCACATGGGAAGCTTCAGTATTAGCTATTCCCATTCTTATTTTTCTCTGTGCTGATGTAACAGACACGTTTCTAAGTTAGAATGTATGTTTCCTCGGTGATGCCCCTGGGAGCTGGCATGGGGATGAGCCCTCCAGCTCAGCTACTGAGCTCTTTGTAAGAATGATTACAGAACTGTACTGGAGTCCTCATGGTCCCCTGCTTAAAACTCTGAGCACCCTTCCATCTCCCCCAGGATGGCAATTCACTCTTTGATGTGGCCCACGTGGCCTTTCAGAGGGGGTATATTGCCTTCTCCCCAGCCTCTGCCTTTCCCCACATTTCCCCTCGAAGCATTGCAGACCACCCCCGGCCACGGGCCTTTGCGTCTGCCATCCTCTGCCCTCTCTCAGGAAAAGCAAAGACACGGAACAGATACGTGGCTGGTCACCGACAGGAAGGGGGGACTGTGGAGGCTGTGTGCACCGGTCAGCGCGGCCGAGCCCAGCTCCGTCACCCGCAGAGCCACATGTTTCCCTAACTGGAGCAGAAGCCTCCCATCGGCAGTTTCTCTAAGCAGGAATCACCGTGAGGTTTGTGCGAAGCTGCTGTTCCTTGGGAAAGACATCGCCCTCTAGGGCCTTGGAAAGAGAAGCAGGAACTCTCAGAGCAGCCAAATTAAATAGTTCCTGTCTGCTGCTTATTAATTTTTTAAAAAGGTGAATAAAATATTCACATAAGGTGTTCTTACATTGCTTTTTGGGTTTTACTTTTCCAGAATAATTTCCGATAACGACGCTGCAGGAAATTTTTAATGCGAAACTGTCTTTTAACCATTGCATTGGAATTCACAGTGCGCGTGTATTAGACACGCCTTACAAAGGGGCCCAGGTGAAAATCAATGCTTTTGGAGGATTTGTTCATTTAGGAAACATTTATTAAGTATTTATTGTGTGAAGGATATTGCTGGGAGGACACTGTAGAGATGAAGTGTCTGCTCTCAAGGAGATTTTTTTTTTAAGATTTTATTTATTTATTTGAGAGAGAGAGAGAGAGAA
>NC_048219.1:83226989-83228954 GCF_002007445.2 Ailuropoda melanoleuca
CACCCACTCAGTGGCTCTTTGTGACAGCGGCCGGAGCAAACGAATATAAAAGCATTGTTTTCAGATCAAAATAGACAGCAGCTGTGGCATAATCCATAAAGGGCTATTCATATATTGCTTTTTACCATAAAACAGTTTACCTGCAGCTGTTTGCTTTACGTTTGTTATTAAGAGCTATGACTTGGGGCGCTGGGTGGCTCAGTCCGTTAAGCGTCTGCCTTCGGCTCAGGTCATGATCCCAGGAGTCCTGCATCGAGCTCCCTGCTCATTGGGCAGCCTGCTTCTCCCTCTGCCTGCACTCCCCCTGCTTGTGCTCTCTCTAGCTCTCTCTGACAAATAAAGTCTTTAAAAACAAATAAATAAAAGCTATGACTTAAGCCTGGGGACTAGTGTGACTGGTGATAATAACAACATTATAGTATTTTGATACATCAGAAATACCGCGCACCAGGCTCGGGGCTGGTGTGCAATGAGCATGTTCTCCTTGGAGTTATCAAGGCCTGCCGAGCAGCTCCCTCATGGGTCTCACACCTCTTCATTTCTGTCTTCACTGTCCCTGGTCACACCACGTCTCCCCAGCATTTTTCCAGTGCCCTCCTCACAGTTTCCCCTTTTGGCAGCCCGGACCTCTCCTACCCAGTGCTCACACGGCCAGCACTGGCAATGACTTTGGAACTGCTGTATGAGAGCGGCGGAGGGGAGACAATCTGGTGGCAAGTGGGAGCTGGGGTGATCAGGGGGACAGTAGACATGCTGAGGTCCTGAGCCTGGCTCCCGGACCAAGCCTGCATGGGTTCGAGCCACGGCGCCACCACCTCTGGACATGTGACTTCGAGTTCCCCTTCCTTCTTGTTCAGATTAGAGCAGTTACACAGCATTACCACGAGTTACGTGATTGGTGAAATCACTTAGAATAGCGCCTGGCACATGGGAAGCTTCAGTGAGTATTAGCTATTCCCATTCTTATTTTTCTCTGTGCTGATGTAACAGACACACGTTTCTAAGTTAGAATGTATGTTTCCTCGGTGATGCCCCTGGGAGCTGGCATGGGGATGAGCCCTCCAGCTCAGCTACTGAGCTCTTTGTAAGAATGATTACAGAACTGTACTGGAGTCCTCATGGTCCCCTGCTTAAAACTCTGAGCACCCTTCCATCTCCCCCAGGATGGCAATTCACTCTTTGATGTGGCCCACGTGGCCTTTCAGAGGGGGTATATTGCCTTCTCCCCAGCCTCTGCCTTTCCCCACATTTCCCCTCGAAGCATTGCAGACCACCCCCGGCCACGGGCCTTTGCGTCTGCCATCCTCTGCCCTCTCTCAGGAAAAGCAAAGACACGGAACAGATACGTGGCTGGTCACCGACAGGAAGGGGGGACTGTGGAGGCTGTGTGCACCGGTCAGCGCGGCCGAGCCCAGCTCCGTCACCCGCAGAGCCACATGTTTCCCTAACTGGAGCAGAAGCCTCCCATCGGCAGTTTCTCTAAGCAGGAATCACCGTGAGGTTTGTGCGAAGCTGCTGTTCCTTGGGAAAGACATCGCCCTCTAGGGCCTTGGAAAGAGAAGCAGGAACTCTCAGAGCAGCCAAATTAAATAGTTCCTGTCTGCTGCTTATTAATTTTTTAAAAAGGTGAATAAAATATTCACATAAGGTGTTCTTACATTGCTTTTTGGGTTTTACTTTTCCAGAATAATTTCCGATAACGACGCTGCAGGAAATTTTTAATGCGAAACTGTCTTTTAACCATTGCATTGGAATTCACAGTGCGCGTGTATTAGACACGCCTTACAAAGGGGCCCAGGTGAAAATCAATGCTTTTGGAGGATTTGTTCATTTAGGAAACATTTATTAAGTATTTATTGTGTGAAGGATATTGCTGGGAGGACACTGTAGAGATGAAGTGTCTGCTCTCAAGGAGATTTTTTTTTTAAGATTTTATTTATTTATTTGAGAGAGAGAGAGAGAGAA
>NC_048219.1:83230599-83240460 GCF_002007445.2 Ailuropoda melanoleuca
GAGTTCCCCTTCCTTCTTGTTCAGATTAGAGCAGTTACACAGCATTACCACGAGTTACGTGATTGGTGAAATCACTTAGAATAGCGCCTGGCACATGGGAAGCTTCAGTGAGTATTAGCTATTCCCACTCTTATTTTTCTCTGTGCTGATGTAACAGACACACGTTTCTAAGTTAGAATGTATGTTTCCTCGGTGATGCCCCTCGGAGCTGGCGTGGGGATGAGCCCCCCAGCTCAGCTACTGAGCTCTTTGTAAGAATGATTACAGAACTGTACTGGAGTCCTCATGGTCCCCTGCTTAAAACTCTGAGCACCCTTCCATCTCCCCCAGGATGGCAATTCACTCTTTGATGTGGCCCACGTGGCCTTTCAGAGGGGGTATATTGCCTTCTCCCCAGCCTCTGCCTTTCCCCACATTTCCCCTCGAAGCATTGCAGACCACCCCCGGCCACGGGCCTTTGCGTCTGCCATCCTCTGCCCTCTCTCAGGAAAAGCAAAGACACGGAACAGATACGTGGCTGGTCACCGACAGGAAGGGGGGACTGTGGAGGCTGTGTGCACCGGTCAGCGCGGCCGAGCCCAGCTCCGTCACCCGCAGAGCCACATGTTTCCCTAACTGGAGCAGAAGCCTCCCATCGGCAGTTTCTCTAAGCAGGAATCACCGTGAGGTTTGTGCGAAGCTGCTGTTCCTTGGGAAAGACATCGCCCTCTAGGGCCTTGGAAAGAGAAGCAGGAACTCTCAGAGCAGCCAAATTAAATAGTTCCTGTCTGCTGCTTATTAATTTTTTAAAAAGGTGAATAAAATATTCACATAAGGTGTTCTTACATTGCTTTTTGGGTTTTACTTTTCCAGAATAATTTCCGATAACGACGCTGCAGGAAATTTTTAATGCGAAACTGTCTTTTAACCATTGCATTGGAATTCACAGTGCGCGTGTATTAGACACGCCTTACAAAGGGGCCCAGGTGAAAATCAATGCTTTTGGAGGATTTGTTCATTTAGGAAACATTTATTAAGTATTTATTGTGTGAAGGATATTGCTGGGAGGACACTGTAGAGATGAAGTGTCTGCTCTCAAGGAGATTTTTTTTTTAAGATTTTATTTATTTATTTGAGAGAGAGAGAGAGTGAGCACAAGCTGGGGCTGGGGGCAAAGGGAGAGGGAGAAGCAGACTCCCCGCTGAGCAGGGAGCCTGACTTGGGATTCGATTCCAGGACCCTGAGATCACAATCTGGGCCAAAGGCAGACGCTTAACCAACTGAGCCACCCAGGCGCCCCCCTCAAGGAGTTTATAGTGTAACTGAGGTAAAACGCACACACACATGCACGTACAACATACACAGACATGCACAGGAGCGCACACACGCACATACGCACTTAATAACACAAGATATGTGGTCTGGGCTTCAGTAAAGAGAGGAACAAATTCTCACGGGAATTCTAGGGAGTAGGAAGTATTTTAAATCTGGGAGAAATGGGGAGAATCAAAGTGTATTTCCATGAGTAGATTTCAAATAAAGTAAAGAAAAAGCCTTCATTGAGAAATAAATTTGGCTAATTCATGCTGCTACATACTGTCTAAGGCAGAAACCCAAAGAAAAGTGGTATTTCTGCTGCATGGACAGGGTCAGGACCCAAGTATCACACTCAGGGCTCTGGGCTGGGAGAAGGGACATTCAGGGGCTGTAGGACTCAGACTCGAATTCTGCCAAACACGTCCATACTACCCTAGGATGGCCTTGTTCGCTTCCCTCACATGTCTTTGCTTCTGCTGCTGCTGCCTTGAAAGAAATTAGGCGTTTCTGTGAAGACTTGATATGTGTGTTCCAGAAAAGCTTCACACTGTACCAAATCACACAATAAAGGCACAGGGTTTATGGGGAGAAACAGGGTTAAGGGCAGACCACTCACAGCCTGACTGACTTTGTAATCGGACCCCTCACAGACACACTTGGTATGTCGGCAGATAACTCCAACAGCCAAAGTGGGCGGCTCAGTACGGCCAGAAGCTCTTTCAGGGGCTATTAAAAATGTGCAGAAACAATTGAGCAACACCAACTGAGGGTGCTGTGAGCCAGTGAGTTTTCTGGAAAGGTGGGCACATGGGGAGGTGAGCCTAGGATGTGCATCTCTGGGGAGGGAGCTCCAACAGCAGGTGTTTATTTAAAATTAAAAAAAGGGGCGCCTGGGTGGCACAGCGGTTAAGCGTCTGCCTTCGGCTCAGGGCGTGATCCTGGCGTTTCGGGATCGAGCCCCACATCAGGCTCCTCTGCTGTGAGCCTGCTTCTTCCTCTCCCACTCCCCCTGCTTGTGTTCCCTCTCTCGCTGGCTGTCTCTATCTCTGTCGAGTGAATAAATAAATGAAAATCTAAAAAAAAAAATATTTAAAATTAAAAAAAAAAAAAGGCCAGACAAAACTGAAAGCCACACCAAGCCACAAAATTCCCATGTGGCAGGAGGCCACAAGTTCAGAAGGCTCCCCTCATCCCCACCCCTGCATATCTCCTCTAGCTCCATTTCCGAAAACAAGGGCTTTCGGGATCTGCTATGCAGCGTGTAGAGAGCTCATTCTGGAAGACATAAAGCGCTCTTTGTTTTATCCAAACATTAATGGTTTCTATGTTCTCTAATTCCTGCCTCCTTCCCAAATACTGACAGAACCGAGAGATACCACATTCCTTAAGATCATCAGCTTGCCTCCACTTGAATAAATGATAAATGATTCAGACTCTGAAAGTAGATTAAGTTAGCAAATGTATGATTAATCTGAACAAATTACACTTCTAAATTAAATATACCAAGCAGAATATTTGAGTAAATCAAGTAAATATTTGAATAAATCAAACATATTACCTTTTTCGTAAACTAACCAAGCGACTGAGTTTATAAAGAATGCTGAAATTGAAGACATTTATTTCAGCTTATCCAAAACATTTCTCTCTTTTTTTCCCCCTGTAAAAGGTGAAAAGGAATTCTTTTTAAATACTATATGGAACAGAGCATTGGGCTCTAAGGTAAAATTATCTATTTTCTAGATATCGATTAGTACAGGTTTTAGGTTTCTGAGAGGCTTGAGATTATTCTCTCCTCAAACACTCCCCCCCCCATCTCTACAGTCCCCTGATTTATCTCTTTATATTGGTAAAATCAAGGCCAGTATTGATCCAGGGAACTGGGAGCGTGCACATTTGTGAGTGGTAAATGGAGGGTCAGGAAGCAATTGGCAAAGAGGAGACTGTTCCATGGAGCTTTAATAGTGTGTGTATGTGTGTACGTGTGTGTGTGTGGGGGGGGTGTCCTTCTGGGCAGCCTTGCCCTGTCCTCATTGCTCTCATGGCAGTGGACAGCATGGCTTTCTGTCTGGAGAGGACATTTTAGAAAATTGCATGGGAGAGACTTGGGTGTTTTTGAGTGTGAGGTTGGGGCACCCTGTCTTGCTTCAAGCCGCCACTAAGAATCATGACACAGTATTATAGGGTCTTCCAAAGCACAGGCCCCAGGATCATATCCTACCTGGGCCTCAATGCCACAAAACCAGGGAGACATGACCAGCAAATGGATTGCATCTCGCATGCCAACTTCTTCTGATTGAGAATAATGGCCTCGGATATCGCGTTGGAGATTACAAGGCTGTCTCTGCGCTCAGCAGGAGAGAGTGCCTCCCATGAGGAGTGACTTCGGAGTGAGCGTGTGGGCCCCACGAGTGCCATCCCTGCACTAGTAGCAACACATGAAAGGGGGCTTGAACTAACCACTAGCCACCAACTACCAGAGTCTCAGGCTAAGTTCATTGAAGAGTAATGCCAGTAAAATGGTGACGTTAGCGGAACTCGTCCGTGCACATTTTGGCCAGCACTTTAAGAAGAACACTGATGCACGTGCTTGTTTAGGACAGGGTTTCTCCGGCTCAGCCCTACTGACCATCTGGGCCAGATAATTCTTTGCTGCTGGGGACTGTCCTGTACATTCTAGGACCTTTGGCAGCATCCCTGGCCTCTCTCTTTTCAATGCTGGCAGTCGTCCTGCCCCTCCTGTGACAACCTAATGTCTCTAGACAGGTCGTTCCGGGTGAGAACAATTGATCTAAGAGAAGTGGGACCAGCAATGGTGATGTGATTAGAAGACATTGCTTTTGAAGAGGACTTGAAGGAACTGGGGTAGTTGAATTTAGAGGAGTCAAAATGTAGTGACGATCATTTCAGAAATTGAAGGGTGCCACATGGGCCTGTTCTCTATCACTCTGGAAGAAACAAAGGCAATAGGTGAAAGTTCGAGGAGGTTAGATTTAGATTCGGTATACAGAGAAACTTTCCAGCAGAGCTCCCTGGTACTGGCCTGAGACTGCTGAGTTTCCCATCATGGGACATGTGCCTACAAGCAGGGGCCGAGTAACTATTCAGGATGGATGTGGGAAAGGAAGTTTGGGGCACCAGATAGGGTCTGGAAGAGTTCTGAAAGTCCCTTTCAAATAGTGAAAGGATTCCGTAATTCGATGTTCCTTGGGGTTTGCTCTGGCCTTGTTCTTCCCACAGGTGTGTATTCTATGCCTCTTAAAACCTTTATTAATAACATAACAATGATAGCTGATATTTCCCCAATCCTCATTTATCTCATTTAATCCCCAACAACCCTATGAGATGGGTACTGTTATCTTTCTTTTCAGACAGGGAAACTGAGGCCTAGTGTTAAGGAACTCATCTAAGGACTCACCCCTACATTATTAACTTAGAGCAGAATTAGACTTGGGTCTAATACTCCATCACCCATGGCCTTAATTATTTTACTGTATGTTATATAAATCCAAAGTTTTCTAAATCCCGGGGTTCAAATCAGTTTCCAGGCTCAAGTTTTGTGCAGTTGTAACCTATGGACGGACAACATACTCGATCTTCCATAGATTGAGGAAGTTCACCTCTCTAGGTGGTATCTTTGGTTTGAGACTCTGGAAGGAAAGCCAAAAGGCAAAGTAGTAACAGGTGGAAAAATACAGAACGTGAACAGAAAGACACCTTTCCCTAAACAATATTTGAGTTTGCAGCAAACCATTCTATTTTTTTCTTCGGCCCGCTCTATTTATAACTGCCCCCTGATTGCCCATGAAGCACGCATTAGCATTTCATCAGCCTCGTGCACACTGTTTTCCAGTGGCGCAAGCAGAGCAAGACAAAAGTCAATATAAGGCNCTTTCCAGCAGAGCTCCCTGGTACTGGCCTGAGACTGCTGAGTTTCCCATCATGGGACATGTGCCTACAAGCAGGGGCCGAGTAACTATTCAGGATGGATGTGGGAAAGGAAGTTTGGGGCACCAGATAGGGTCTGGAAGAGTTCTGAAAGTCCCTTTCAAATAGTGAAAGGATTCCGTAATTCGATGTTCCTTGGGGTTTGCTCTGGCCTTGTTCTTCCCACAGGTGTGTATTCTATGCCTCTTAAAACCTTTATTAATAACATAACAATGATAGCTGATATTTCCCCAATCCTCATTTATCTCATTTAATCCCCAACAACCCTATGAGATGGGTACTGTTATCTTTCTTTTCAGACAGGGAAACTGAGGCCTAGTGTTAAGGAACTCATCTAAGGACTCACCCCTACATTATTAACTTAGAGCAGAATTAGACTTGGGTCTAATACTCCATCACCCATGGCCTTAATTATTTTACTGTATGTTATATAAATCCAAAGTTTTCTAAATCCCGGGGTTCAAATCAGTTTCCAGGCTCAAGTTTTGTGCAGTTGTAACCTATGGACGGACAACATACTCGATCTTCCATAGATTGAGGAAGTTCACCTCTCTAGGTGGTATCTTTGGTTTGAGACTCTGGAAGGAAAGCCAAAAGGCAAAGTAGTAACAGGTGGAAAAATACAGAACGTGAACAGAAAGACACCTTTCCCTAAACAATATTTGAGTTTGCAGCAAACCATTCTATTTTTTTCTTCGGCCCGCTCTATTTATAACTGCCCCCTGATTGCCCATGAAGTACGCATTAGCATTTCATCAGCCTCGTGCACACTGTTTTCCAGTGGCGCAAGCAGAGCGAGACAAAAGTCAATATAAGGCTGATTGCTAGTCTTTTCCTAATCATACCTGTGTTTCCCATTCCTCCCTATTCTCACTGCAGAGGGGAAAAAAAAATGTTTCCAGAAGATGTCTCCAGCAGTATAACCGATCCCATTGTGTTTAATAACAAACACACTTCAGACCGTTCATGAACCTCCCATGAAGGGCCTGTACTGTCAGAAAAGCCGCACAGCCTGGAGCAGTCTGTGTGGTCTCAACTGAAACAGCCTAATTGTAAGTCTTCCAAACCAAAGCTTGCGAGAGATTTCCAGGGGCGCCCACAGCACCTGCAGTGAGACTGGACCGCTAATAAGCACATCCTTGCCGTGATGGGCGCTTGTCTTTTGGGCTGCTCTTCTCGCATGCACGGCCTCCTTCCCACCTTGCCCTCCTCACCCCTCCTGCTCTAGCCTGGTCCAGAGGAGGGCAGGAGCCCTGCTCAGTGACAGCCTGGTCATTTCTGGAATGGATAGAACAAAGAGAAGGTGCTACTGTACCTCTCTCCTTATCAACTCTGCGGAGAGTCTGGCATTCTTCTCCTAATGNTTCTCCTAATAAAGCCTTGATGGGAGCAGGGGGCTTGTATAATTGAGAAATGCTGTGATTCATCTCCCACCTATGGCCACATTAAGCCCTACTCTCTCCACAGGATCGCTGTTAGGGTCAAAGAAACAAACTGTGCTTTGTACAGATATTAGTTGTTGTTTTTAAATTATTGAGTTAATTCTTATTTTTAGCCCTTCTCAGGATCCTCCAATTTAAGTGATCTCTCATTGCCTGTAGATCAAAGTTCAAATTTTGCTTAGAATTTGAGACCAACCTAAAAGGCCCCATATCATCTACGTGTCCCTTCTCCCCTTCTGGAGCTGTGAATTCTCAGCAAGCTGATCTGTGCATTGCCTCCCGTTGCCCTCTGCCTGTAACAGTCTTCTACCACGTCTCTGGCTATGAAAGGCAGGCCCCGTTCAAAGCCCGGGTCAGCTCTGCCTTGTCTTTGGCACATTTCCTGAAGGCCCAGCCCAGAGCATGCTCTCCTTTCTCCTTCTTTAGTGGATTTCAGGGGGTGAGGCAGGAAGGGGAAGCTCAAAAGGCAGGGCCCGAGAGAGAGGAGGAGGGCCAGGCACTGGGGTTTAGGATGGGGGCTCGGACATAGGACTTGGAACTGAGAAACAGGGCAGGCTCCCTCTGGGGCGAGTACATTTCCCATAAGTCTTTCTCCCTGTCAGTCATGGTGACCTGGGTTCAGGCAGATGGATGACCCATGGAGCAAATGATCTGGAGTCTAGATTACCTTTGCAACACCTGAAAGCCACAGTGACTGTAGTGACTCTTCATTTCTTTCTCGCCTTCAGGAAACCCACGCTGTCACAGAAGAGTTTCAGAGAAGTACTTGGGCTGTCTTCTCTCAGGAAACCTATCCTGAGATCAGCTCATTCTTTATTCATTAATAAAGCTGGAAACAAGTCTATCTGTCATCCTCAGAACTTTACTGGAGCACATATACCTGTCAGGCGGTCTGACACCTCTGTGTTCTGAAATGGGATACAAGGTCATATTTGTACCCCCCAAGGCGTCTGTCATTCACTCAATTTCAGTCATAGCAGGAAAGCTCCCCAGTGAAAAGCAGACCACTGTATCTCGGAAATCAAAAGGGATATGTTATTCCGTCTTCCCTAAGTCTGACCCTGAGTTCCACCCAAGTCCTCACCAGCTAGGACCCACATTTGTGTAGATGGCACGGTTCTGCAGGTGCGGCTGCAGGAAGCTCGAGAGGAAGGACGCGTGGCAGTTAGACAGCCTGGCCCATTCCTTGAGGGCCCAGCCTGCTGGAGCCACGTTCCTCAGCCACAGACCCTGGGCTGCTCTCTCTAATACACGACAGGCCTTGGTTGCTCACACCAAGGAAGGGAGGGGAGATACACCCTGTCCTAGGAGCCTGGTCACCCTTGAGTTAAACTCCTCTGTGAGAGAAAGACAATTCTCATATGATCTCACTCATATGTGGAATTTAAGAAACAAAACAAGATCACAGGGGAAGAGAAGAAAAAATAAACAAGACGAAACCAGAGAGGGAGACAAACCATAAGACACTCTTAATTCTCAGGAAACAAACTGAGGGCTGTTAGAGGGGAGGAGGATGGGGGGATGGGGTAACTGGGTGATGGACATTAAGGAGGGCATGTGATGTAATGAGCACTGGGTGTTCTATATGACTGATGAATCACTGACCTCTCCCTCTGAGACCAATAATACATTATATGTTAATTAATTGAATTAAAAAAAAATAAACTTCTCTGTGAGCCTGTTCATCTGTAACAGACACAAAGAAAGTTTCCTTGGCCTTCCAGCCCAGAATCTGCACCCTGCTTGTGTCCTGGAGCTGGGCTTGAACCTAAGGCCTCCTTGTGATTTCAGACTCTGCTGCTTGGTCTTTTTCCCCTGCTCCAGCCTGACTTCCAAGGCCTTGGTCTCAGCTTTCTCCTGTAGATTCACGGTTCCTGCGTTCCCCCAGGTCGGAACTCCCAGGCTGATACTCCATGCAAGAAGGTTCTGTTGTGTTCTTCTGTACCCACCCCCAACTCCCATCTCAGACCCTGTGGACCCCCCTAAACCATGCCTAGCCCAGGGCTTGGCACTAACCCGGGGATTAATTAGTTACAGCGCTAGTATGAAACACAACATTTCTGTTTTATCTTCTGGTCTAGACTTTTACATATTCAAACACTGTATTTTAGTAAAAGCTTAAAATTTAAATCTAAATATAAAATATCGATTTGAGCATAAAAAGTAAAGACCGTATATGAATTCTGAGATTTTAAAAAGTTCAAACATAAATACAAGCTCAAGAATTTACATAAATGTGCGGATACTTCATTCCATTTCTTGCCCCATTTCTGGCCCCCTAGCTCCACATTTCAACTCTTCTAAACTACTTTGGGGCCCTAAAGATGCCAGGCTGTTTCTTGCCGCTGTGTTTTATTCCTGCTGTTCTTCCAGTTCTTAGAACATGGTAGGGACTTAATAAATGTTTGTTGAATAAATGCTTTGCCTTAGAGAAGGCTTCCCTCAGAGTACCTAGCGCATAGTACTTAAAAGCTGTTGAATTAATGAATAAATCAAACACCCATGCTGTGTTACTAAGGGAAACTAATGCAGTCTTAACTTTCGAGCAGCCTTTTATGGGAGAAATTATCATTTATATTCCTCTCTAAAAGAAGATAATCTTTTTAAAAATTAGGGTCTATGAAATCTTGCTGGTGCCATGAATTCTAACACAGTGCCTGGGAGGGCTGGAAACAGGAGAAGACTTGGTTGGCGGGAGTCAGGGGTGGGGGGTACAGGAAGCAAATGTGGAGATGGAATTAATTGATAACAGCTGTGCTTGATCACTTGTTAAACTTGGGTCCTTTCAGTCATTTCTCTCTACCAATGATTTACAAAATAGAGGTGTCCCTCTACCGGAAAAAGGAACAAAAATTTCAATCTCTAGCAACAGTGGATATAAATACCCTTTAAAAAATAACAATCTTACTTTAAAAATGCTCTACACGCTGAATCAACCCCCAAACCACGCACATGTTTTTTGAACCCTGGTTTTGCTGGCAGAGTAGGAGAAGTTTGCAGAGGCTGAAACGAAGGACACTCATGAATCCAGCAGGTAGGAGGGCGCTGCACACAGTGGCTGTCCGTGCCTTCTAGTGGCCAAAAGTTTCCATCTTAAGAGCTGTGCTGAAGGCAGAGACAAGGCTAAGGGGCCACACAAGCTGGGGACTCTGAATTGAAGACTCACATAAGCCAGGAC
>NC_048219.1:83242315-83302852 GCF_002007445.2 Ailuropoda melanoleuca
AAAAAAAAATAAACTTCTCTGTGAGCCTGTTCATCTGTAACAGACACAAAGAAAGTTTCCTTGGCCTTCCAGCCCAGAATCTGCACCCTGCTTGTGTCCTGGAGCTGGGCTTGAACCTAAGGCCTCCTTGTGATTTCAGACTCTGCTGCTTGGTCTTTTTCCCCTGCTCCAGCCTGACTTCCAAGGCCTTGGTCTCAGCTTTCTCCTGTAGATTCACGGTTCCTGCGTTCCCCCAGGTCGGAACTCCCAGGCTGATACTCCATGCAAGAAGGTTCTGTTGTGTTCTTCTGTACCCACCCCCAACTCCCATCTCAGACCCTGTGGACCCCCCTAAACCATGCCTAGCCCAGGGCTTGGCACTAACCCGGGGATTAATTAGTTACAGCGCTAGTATGAAACACAACATTTCTGTTTTATCTTCTGGTCTAGACTTTTACATATTCAAACACTGTATTTTAGTAAAAGCTTAAAATTTAAATCTAAATATAAAATATCGATTTGAGCATAAAAAGTAAAGACCGTATATGAATTCTGAGATTTTAAAAAGTTCAAACATAAATACAAGCTCAAGAATTTACATAAATGTGCGGATACTTCATTCCATTTCTTGCCCCATTTCTGGCCCCCTAGCTCCACATTTCAACTCTTCTAAACTACTTTGGGGCCCTAAAGATGCCAGGCTGTTTCTTGCCGCTGTGTTTTATTCCTGCTGTTCTTCCAGTTCTTAGAACATGGTAGGGACTTAATAAATGTTTGTTGAATAAATGCTTTGCCTTAGAGAAGGCTTCCCTCAGAGTACCTAGCGCATAGTACTTAAAAGCTGTTGAATTAATGAATAAATCAAACACCCATGCTGTGTTACTAAGGGAAACTAATGCAGTCTTAACTTTCGAGCAGCCTTTTATGGGAGAAATTATCACTTATATTCCTCTCTAAAAGAAGATAATCTTTTTAAAAATTAGGGTCTATGAAATCTTGCTGGTGCCATGAATTCTAACACAGTGCCTGGGAGGGCTGGAAACAGGAGAAGACTTGGTTGGCGGGAGTCAGGGGTGGGGGGTACAGGAAGCAAATGTGGAGATGGAATTAATTGATAACAGCTGTGCTTGATCACTTGTTAAACTTGGGTCCTTTCAGTCATTTCTCTCTACCAATGATTTACAAAATAGAGGTGTCCCTCTACCGGAAAAAGGAACAAAAATTTCAATCTCTAGCAACAGTGGATATAAATACCCTTTAAAAAATAACAATCTTACTTTAAAAATGCTCTACACGCTGAATCAACCCCCAAACCACGCACATGTTTTTTGAACCCTGGTTTTGCTGGCAGAGTAGGAGAAGTTTGCAGAGGCTGAAACGAAGGACACTCATGAATCCAGCAGGTAGGAGGGCGCTGCACACAGTGGCTGTCCGTGCCTTCTAGTGGCCAAAAGTTTCCATCTTAAGAGCTGTGCTGAAGGCAGAGACAAGGCTAAGGGGCCACACAAGCTGGGGACTCTGAATTGAAGACTCACATAAGCCAGGACGCCCCAATCCTCCAAAGGGTGACCACCTCATTTGGTCTTGGTTTCGGGGGAAGAGAAAACAGTGCTACACTGAGATGGTGAGTATACCAGCCAGTTGTCACACAGGTCTGAGGCCTGATCTCACGAGGCCTCTGGTGCCTAAGGAACCTAAACCAAGAATCAAATGGAAAGGGTTCCTCGTTGTTAACAGGCCAATGCCTCATAGAAGCAAAAGCAAACCTTCTCTGAAGACAGGTGCTCTCCATCCAAGCCTCAAAGGATTTCAGCAGGTGAAATTCCCCCAAATATATAAGCTCATAATAAAAAATCACAAGGAAAAAGGTACCATGAACAAGAATTGGTAGAAACAAGCAGCCCAGATTTGGAACGAAAAGACTTCGGATATTGAAACCATGGAGTACAGAATATAAAATAAGGCTTTTCAATGTGTTCAAATGCAGGAAGGAGGGGATAGGAAGCTTGAGGAAGCGACAAAATCTGACCAGATAAAGGTTTGAAATACAACCAAACAGAACGTCTAGAAATGGAAAATAAATCATTGAAACTTCAAGCTCTGAAACAAATTGAGTTACAATGCATACAACAGAGGGGAGACTCAGTTAAGCAGAAGAATTACACATGATACAATATAGAGAAACAAAGAGATGAAAAATATGGAAAAGAGGGTAAGACACACCAAGACCAAAATAAGAAATTTCAACATATATCTGATCAGAGGTAAAGAATGAGAGAGAGAGAGAAGCAATATCTGAAGATAAAAAGGCTGCATATTTTTTATTTATGAAGATCCCAATTTTCAGATTCAGGAAACTCAGTGAATCTCAAGTCGGGTAAATAAATGCTACAAGACACTTCATAATGCAACTGATGAGCAAAGACCAAAATGATCTTAAAAGCAGTAACAGAGAAAAGACAGATTAGCCAGAAAGGAATGACAAACTAATAGCTTGCATTCCAAAGTCACAAGGGATGCTGGAAAAATGATGGCCTGGTATCTTCAAAGTGCTAGAAGAACAGGAAATGCGAGTATAGCCCTAGTGCCCAGCAGGTAGGATATGGAGAGAACATGGCAGCCAACAAGAAGGCTTCATGCCCAATCGACAGACTTACAGATGATGCTACAAACACTGAAAAGCATGATTTATGCCTCTGCTGTGGGGAAAATCAGTCTTGATGGTCATCCAGAGAATTCGTTTCAGGCAATATTGAACAAGTTAGAGAAACAAGTGACAGAAAAAAGTTTGCTGTCCAGGGGTCCAAGCTATCAGAATTTCAAGAGATGGGTCAAAGCAAACCTTATTGGGCAGCACCTAAAGCCCAGGCGGCCCTGGGCTCTTCATGAGCATGACCTCGTGGTATGAGCACAGCCAGAATGGCAACCTGTCCCTCCCACCCCCCAACCAACACTCACAATGGGAGCAGAGATCAAAGTTAAGTTTCAGTTTGTCCTCCAACCAGGAAAACTGGAAGGAAGCGTTTTTAATCTTAAGTCATGTACACGTTTCTGTTAAGGTTTCATATTTCTTGTACTTTGAATGACCCGTTGGTTGGTGGGACATTAGTGGGTCCCACTACCAGCTTTTTAATGCTCTGAACTCGAGGGAGAAATAGTTGAAGGCTAGGGAGGGAACTACCTTCTTTGCTTGGCACCTTTCTTTACTGAGTATGTAACACCTGTAGGATAGGCTCTAAAAATATTATATTCCTTTCCTCTCCCAAGAGACCAAGGCCCATGTGAAGAAGCAGTGTGATGGTGAATACGAACTGCGTTGTTTTCCAGGCCAAAGGGGTGGAGGGTGGAGTCAGGAGAGGAAGGTCTCCTGCAGACAGTTAGAAGCAGGTTCTGTTGAGGACCAAGAATCCTACTAGGCTTGGGAGAAATGCCTCCCCGATTCCCCTTGGTCTAGAAATTGATTAGCTTAGTTTCTCACAAGGCTAGATAGAGATGAGAAAAGGAAGTAATGCCAAAGTCCTTAAAGCTGCACCAGCCATATCTAGCTTGACTTAGATTTCAGAAGTCAGGATATGAAACTAGCCTTGTTAGTTTTGGATTTACAATGGCTTTTTAGTTTCTTCTCCCTTTCTAGGCATATCTTATCCAAACCAAGGACAGAAACAGTCTCTCACATTTCAGTCAAATAGGACCATTCCAGTGGCCACCAGGGCTGAGAAACCTAGGATGGCCGTGGGGATGGGACAACGCAGACAGGGGGCCCAGAGGACAAGAGGCAGGGATGACTGGTGGGGATGTTGGAACTTCTCCATCCGGCCAGGTTTCCCAGTGAAAACCAGCCACATTCTCCTGGAGGAGGTTTCCAGAGCCTGCCAGAGAAGTCAGAGTCTAATGGGGTCAGGGATACCCTGGGCATGAAATGCTGCTTCATTGCCCCAAAATGGTCTCTGGTTGGGGGTGTGATCCTTCCAAAAATGGGAACGGTGGTTTGACATGTGTGAGAGGTCTGAAAGGGGTAGTTTAGATTCATAACTACTTGAATTTCTGGGCTCTGTCAATGACTTGGAGGGACAATAGGTAACACAACATAAAGTATAACAGGCCGGTGGCCTTGGTGGCCATGGTAGGGTCCTCTCCATGTGGGAAGTGGATTGAACCTGTTTAGGCAGCTGGATGGGACATCTCTAGGGTTCTGGGCTCAGCAGCATACACTTCAGTTGAGGCCCTAACTGGTCACAGCGCCATTTCCCCCTGCCTCAGCAACCTTAGAGGAGTAAGCTCATTCTTAGCTATTCAGTATTTTCCTGACAATTTTGTAATGCCAGGTTCTGGGTTGGGCTTGGGGGCTGAGAAAGTGCAATGAGCTATTTATCGCAAAGGAAAAGAAAGAACTGGAGGGGAGATAGCGTGCAGAGAATGAGAAGGTAGCTTTAGTGGACAGCGCCCCTTATTTTTCCTCTCCTCTCCTAGTAGCCAGGGCTGTGTTGTGCAGCTGTCTTCTACACGCTCACAGATGCCACGGAGCCAGGAGCACGGCAGTGACACGCATCAGAGCAGCCTTGGCCCAGAACCTGTCCTGTGCCCACGTTACCTCAAGGCAGATTCAGAGAGGATTACTATTTTTACATTTGGCTGCCAAGATTTCCGGGCCTCCTTTCAAACTCTTAGAAAAAGGATCCTTTTCCTATCCACTGTAACCAATTATACACTATTACTCAAACCTGTAATCTTTTCATTTCCCCAGGCACTCGGGCAACGAGGGGACACCTCGGTAGCTTTTGTTCGGAAGCACCAAGTTCCCAGGAAGACACCACATTATTTGAGCTCCCTTGTAAGTCACAGGGACTCCTCATTCTTTTTCATATGGCCTTCCTTCAGATGTTTGAGGGAAAGTGGTGACAATACGCATCAGGAGCTGTCCCCGGTACCTGTTTCTATCCCGATGCTTATCACATCAAATTGAAACGATCTGTTTACACGTGTGTGTCTCCTTTGTTCTCCTCCAAACTTCTCAATAACAGGCACTGTCTCTTTTTCTTTTTGAGTAATAGGATGTTAAGTTTAAAGTTTCAGCTGGGATTCCAAGATACAATCGATACCGCATACCGAAGCAAGATCCCACGCCACTGTGCAGATTTTTAAAAGGGGATCTTTGACAGCCAGTTCCATAATTCCAAGACACCTCAATCAGATGAAGGATATAACAGGGGCTCAGAGTAGGGAGAGAAAATTTGTGAAGTTCTTTCTGAGGACATAACTCCTCCCCTTCTCCGATGCACAAAGCACAACCTTGTCTTGTGCTGGTGACACCATGAGCTAGACCCTAAATCATACTTGAGAAATTTGATGTGGTCTACAACAGGTCAGTGAGAGAGAAAGAGACAGAGATGGGTTCAGGTGGGGGGGATGGGGGACAGAAGGAACACAGGGCTGCATTTGGAGGTCATTTGCTCTTGTACGAGGCAAGGGATACATGTGTTTGTCCAACAGGCCAGATAGCCTCGAGTCATCATGAGTCTTCACCAGTAGGAATACCGGGGGGAGGGGACCTGAGCACTGAGTCATGTGAGAAGTGCACCTTCCCGGGACCAGGGGCTAAGGGGACATGAACCCACTGGAGGAGAGGCCAAGTTTTCATCGGAGCCTTCGGAAGTTTTGTCATGTATTTCCCTACTGAATGCACTTTAGAAGGTCAGAGAGAGATAAAAATAAAATTTCGCTTTGATTTAACCTACTGGTCATGCTGAATCAATATATCAGTCACACTTATTCCCCTAAGTGTCAGACATAGTGCCTGACTCATCCTAGGCATTTGATAAATACCAAACTGAGCTGGTCTGCTTTTGGCACGTATTCTTCTTCTGCCGAGCCAAAATATGTCCACGAGGCAGCCCAACTGGATGGCAGTCCATATTTTATTTCAGGATTATCTCTCCTCAAATAACCTTTTTGGAAAGATTTTATATGAAAAATTAAAATTAGTAGCTAAATATAAATACACATTTACAAATCAGGTCTTTATTATTCTGCATAAATATTGTCTAGCTCCAGAGACATGATTTTTTTAATCTTTTTTTTTAAAGTAGGCTCCATGTGGAGCCTCACACGGGGCTTGATCTCATGACCCCAAGATCAAGACCTGAGCCAAGATCAAGAGTCGGACACTTAACTGACTGAGCCACCCAGGTGCCCCTAAAGACATGATCTCATTATAACCTATGGAGAGCCCAAATATCCTGTGGTCTAGTTTTTGACAGTGTCACCATCAAAGAAATACCAACCCAATGGAAAACTTTCATGGAAGCCATTGGACCTCTAGGAAAACATCAAAAGCATTACAGGGACAATGCACAGCAAACTTCTTAAAAAAAAAAAAATCCTCTTTTGCAACTGCTATCCTTCTTATTAGCTCACCCAAGCTTTTCTTTTTTGAAATTTCCCCAAAGCTCTCTCTGAAGTCTGCTCCCTGGTCTCTTCTCCCTCATAGTTTTAAGTCCATTCTCACCAGCAAATCCTCTGTCCTCTGTCTTAGACCTTGCTCAGTGTTCTGTGCAGGGTTTACTCCACTGAATTCATCATTATGAGCTGGAGGTGGGGAGATTTAGCAGAAAACACCCAAGATTTTCCTGAGGGTTTGGGTAGAGAAGGAAGAGGCTGTGAATATTTCATGTTTCCTCTGTCACTCCATAACAGAGGCTCTGCAAAGGGCAGCCCTGGGAGTAAGGGGAACAGCTGACCCTCTGTTTTACTACCTTTGGGGCTTTCTCTACTCCACAATCTCTCTGAAGTTTAGCTTGATAATAAAGTGAAACGCTATTAGAAATTTAGCCCTTCGGTTTTGTTACTGATTAAAATGTATCCTGTAATATTTAATCTCATTAATCACTGAGACCTGGGTGTAAATGAGTGTATTAGTTACTTTACTGAGAGTAGGGTTGGCTGGCAAATTAAGAAGGAGGCTAAGGCATGAAAAAGAAATCCTCTGAAATGGAGAAAGTGGGAACATTAGATACAAAATTTGCCATTTTCCTTTTCAAAACACTGGCAAGGGTTTAGTGCTGGTCCTGGAAAAGGCCTATATAGACACTATTATTCTGGGGAGTCTAGATGGCTGGTAGGGGTGTGAGTTGGTGCAAACTTTAGGGTAAGGAGAGGGGGACAATTTGTCCATGTGCATCAGAAGGCTTACAATGTACCTAGTGAGTTTCCATCCAGTAATTCTACTTGTAAGAACTCATTCTAAAGAACCAAAGGGATGCGCTCCCAAGGATGGCAACTAAAGGGTTAGTTAAAATTAACATAGTAATTGTGGGCAAATCATTGAAAGCGCCTACATGTCTAAGAACAGAGAGCTGGGTGAGTGATTAAGGTTCATCATTAGAGGCAGTACTATGTAGCTGTAAAGAATCACATCACCCAAGAATATTTATTTATATGAGACATGTTCCCAAAACCAGTAAATAGAAAGTAGTTTCTTTTTTAAGATTTTATTTTTTAATGTAATCTCCACATCCAACCTGGGGCTCAAATTCACGACCCCGAGATCAAGAGTTGGACACTCCACCCCCTGAGCCAGCCGGGCATCCTGGAAATATCTAAAATAATATGCATTGTATGATATCATTTATTAAATACAAATACTGAGGGAAAAGACTGAAAGGACATAATAGCGGTGGTTATTCCACACTAATCCCACATTGCATTTGTAAAACAAATAAGGAAAACACATTTAGCAAAGAAAACACTATTTTCCTTAGGTTTGACCTGTTTTTTAGATGGTGGGCAAACAGGCTTTCTTTCATGATGCCTTTGTAACAGAAACAATGAAAACAGTTTCGTGGGTCAGTGGTTTGCACTTGTAGAGTCAGAGCCAGAACCCAGTGCATACGGGCTGGAAGTTACACAGAACTGGTTTGCCTTCATTTTAAGGGAGCAGTTGTGGTCATAACGTGGTTCGAGATGGTTCGAGATGGTTCGAGAACAGCCTCAGTTCCAGGAAGCCCATGTGGGCAGCAGCACCAGGAGCCCCCCAGAATATTCAGATAAACAAAAAAACACTTCCTCGTCAGTTTGGCACCTTTGGGGAATGCCAGTGAAAGCCCACCATCTTGCAACTCACTTCTTTATGATTGCACTTGCCTTAAGGGTAGGAAACGGGGAAGCTAGCAGGATCCTCGACACACATATTAAACAGATTCTCCTCTAGGCCCCATATTTTCTGCCTTGGAAAATTAGCATTTACATTCATATAACACCTTTATTAGAATAAATGGAACATGTTGGGGCCAGTGTTAGGGCAACTATAATTACCTATTTGCTAATTCTATGAAAGTTGAGGATTTTGTTGATCTAGGAATTTGTCTATGAGAAAACGTTAACCTGGAAATATGAGAAAACAGCCAGATTTATCTCCACCCCCCACCCCAGTTTTGGTCATGGTCAAAAGCTTTCAAAGTTTGTTTTCAAGATTTTATTTTTAAGTAGCTCTACACCCAGTGTGGGACTTGAACCCACAACCCCAAGATCAGGAGTCGCATGCTCCACCTACGGAGCCAGCCAGGCTCCCCAAAACTTTCAAAATTTTAGTCTTCTCCTAAGTTTAAGCACAGAAGTTGGGGGGGTCTGTAAGGAAAAATGTCCTTCTAGTGCCTAGAAAGGGCCAAGAACCTGATAGCTTTGCAGTATCAAAACACCTCCTTCTCATATCAATATCCCTCTTTACTGACACTTACAGTTTTACTTCAAAGGGCTTTTAAAGAAAGGCCCTGGAACATGGCATTTGGGATTTTGGCCCTGAGGCTCCTGGGGAGCTGGGCTCTTGACATAGTTATTCAGCCATCAAGCCCTTGGACCTAAAGGGATTGGCCTTGTAAGAGTCACCTTGCCACCACCCTGGGCATCCTGACCTCCCCAGCTGCTCCAACCACTTATTCTTAGCATTAAAAATAAGCTAGATTTCTTTCTAAACTAGGAAAGGGTATAGACTTTGGAGGCAGATAGATCTAGACTCTATTTTCGATTCCCTTTGCATATATTATATTCAACAGTTGTGATAATGTTTAAGTGTGAAATTTATGATCCCTTGCAGAAAATATAAGTAATGGGCCTCACAGGGTCTACCATTGACCAAAGGCTTCTTGACCTCATCATCTCTCCTCTCATCTGAAAATTGTCCTCAAAAGTGATTTGATCTCCTCTGCTGGTTTTGCACATCTTCTAGTCTTTCCCCCAGACATCTCCCTTCACTTTCTCACAGCACCCTAAGCCTTAATATACTCAGCTGCAAAACGGGAGGATAAAAGCCAACTTCTTCAACTGTCGAGAGGGTTAAATCTAGTCCATGCTGGTCTCTCCAGATGCCACTCTGGTCCCTGCTGTGCCTTCCCACGTGTCACCCATCCTGCCCCACGTCATAGGCCTTGTATTTTGCCTGGATGTTCTTCCCACTTTTCCTTGCTTCACGAATTCCCATTCAGAAGCCACTTCCCTCAAAAAGTCTCTCTAACCATCCGCCACAATCACTACCACCAACACTGGATTAGAAGTTGATTTCAAAGTATTCTGAAACTGGCCTGCAGTGGCATATAGACTACTGTATTATAATTGTGCGCTTAGTTCTGTCTCTTCTTCTCATCTGTACTCTGAATGACGTTAGGCCCTACACCTGGTACATGACTGTAACCCTAGGATCTCTGGTGCCAGGTACAAAATAGATGATCAATAAATATTTGTTAAATTAATCAGTAATGTATGCAGAACTTGTAGCATCGTATTGACAATACTGGAGGCCATGATTGTAAGGTAGTGGGACTGTAAGGTGATCTCACAAGAAGGCCAACGCCAGAATTGATGTAAGTTGTCTCCAAGAGATCCAAAATGTGGGGCTACAACCCTAACAAGGACAGACTCTTTGAAAGCTGGACCCAAAAGGAAATGGAAGATAGAACGTGTATAACCATTGCTTTTAATACTTCTGCCTATTTTTTATTTTTTTTTCAAAGATTTTTCATTTATTTATTCGACAGAGAGACAGCCAGCGAGAGAGGGAACACAAGCAGGGGGAGTGGGAGAGGAAGAAGCAGGCTCATAGTGGAGGAGCCTGATGCGGGGCTCGATCCCACAATGCCGGGATCACGCCCTGAGCCGAAGGCAGACGCTTAACCGCTGTGCCACCCAGGCGCCCCTGCCTATTTTTTAAAGACCACAGTGTATGGGTCTTAGTGTTTTTTAAAAGTTATCTTCTTCAAAAGGGTGATACAGCTTCTAATTAAAGACGTAGACATGTCAAGTAACGCAAGACAGCTAAGTGTTGCCGTCAATGTCACTGTCATGATCAGCTATTGTGCCTTATCACCTTTGATCTTCAGGGCGGTTTGGGGAGGTCCATTTATTGTCCTTGCTTAACAGGGGAAATTAGGTGACTGGCATATTACACAATATAGATTTGGAAAGGGAAGTCAAGTCAGGCCCCTCTGGTTCTAAAACCCACCCGCTTCCCATCTATCATGCAGCTGAAGAGAAGTAGCAATGTCCATGCCCCTTCCCTTCCGGCGGCTCTCAGAGATCTCCAAGTATTATGAAGATCATTTGACTTTTACAGGCAGGAGACAAATGAGATGTGAGGTTCTGAAAGATGACGTGGCCTGCTCAAGGCTTATCTGGGTTTGCTCTTTCAGCATCCCTAAGTCAAAGGCTTTGTTTTCACTTACATCATGAGAAATCAAAAAGTCTCGTTTTTACCCTCCTGGCAATTGAATGTTTGTAGCCATGCCCCTAACAGGTTAAGCATTTCTTTTGTAAGCATGCTCACTCTGGACACTGTCTTCCATCGCAGGACCCAAAACTGTCAGGGCCCCGTTCAATGTCACTTAAGTCCCTCCAGGCTACAATTAACAACTTTAATGAACTCTCTGCTCTCACAGGGAAACCACACCCTATCAACTCTCATCCTCCACTTCCCCAGAAGTTTTGGATAATAACTCCTTGCACTTAACACCTGCTAGATGACCACAGGGGCTGACTGATGTCAAAATGCCTAGTCACTCCACAGAGGGTCTGCCACAGTGATGACCATTAGGTAGCATATGAATGACAGAGAAGCCTGTTAAAGGCTCTCTCAGGGGAAGAACTCCAGACAGTGGGATGGGGGTGGGGAGGGCGGAAACACTGAGTATTTAGTCATGGCCAAGCCTGTGTCTCACTCTCCTCTCTCTGAATCTACGCTGTCCAACAATTTCATTCTCTCTCATGGACATTTGGCTCTAGTGCCTAGAGAGAAACAAATTCAAATCTGGCTACGTGCCCATGTTCTTTACAGAGCATATGTGAGATGCTCCTTGAGGCACCAGCAGCTGGGGCTGGGACTCCTCCCCACATCCAGATTGGCTGAACTCACCTCACAGTTGTAAGCAAATTAGATGAACACCTATGAACTGGGACAATGACAATACCTGGAAAAGATGAACTAATTAATAATTATAATAATGAGAGGGTAGTCAAAATAATACCCATGTTTATTTAGTATCTGTCATTTGAGGAATATGAGATTAGCCACTGATGTCACCTCATGAATCCTCCCTATACTTTAGGAGGGGGAAAAGGGCAGAGGTCAGTTACAAAATAGTCTATTTAGAAGAAGGTTAATCAGGGAAGAATTACTGTATGAGGGGAAGGTCTGAAAAATATGACTTTGGTATCAAAGATGGGCGGGCATTCCCAGAATGGAAAATACCAGCCTGCTCTTTTCCTCCGTGCACTTGTGCAGCCCTGGATGCTGCTCCCAGGCTCACATTAATGTGCTTTTTTCTATTCATGACTTCTGTTCTTTCCTAATTACTCTGGCCCCTAGATTCCCAAAGTGTGTCCTGATGTTTATTAATAAGTATTATTTTTAAAAGGATTACATTTTCATAACATTGCACCAATCACAATCCAACAGATTTCTTTACCTTTAGGACTTTAATGTGCTAATACACCTAAGTGAATGTCCCAGAAGAGCACATTTTAGGTTGAACCTTTTGAAATTACCATTTCTGTAGGTGGGGAACAATTGAACATTGCCAATTTCGTATGGTCCAACCTAGTCATATTCAACGCTTCCGAACTTGCTTGACTACAGAGCTCTTCTGGGGAATATTCTGTTGCAGTATTGGTGTCCTTCAGCGTCACTTTCGGAGTGACTGTCTTAGGTACTTAAACACAGAGATTATTAGGTGTTTGAATCGTGCATTTTGCTTGGACTCCATGATGCTCTGATGTGACAGGATAATGGGTTGAGCAGAATGAGAAACAGGCAGATGGGGGAATCCTGCTAGGCATTGAGGCTGTTTCCAGGAAGGGTGGTCCAATATGGTCATCCTCCTATGTAGCACTTGCTAGTATACGACTTACCCTAGCATCCTTATGGGACTTTATCCCAACCCTGAAGCTCATGCCAGCCCCTTTAAAGGATAATTGTCCCTATACCATTATAATTTGTTTCTGGACGCTGAGGATTTTTAGCAGAGTAGAACCAATCATCAAATATAGGAAATGAATGAAAGACCTCATACCCGAGCAGGTTCCCCGGAGGAAGACCTGGATTGGTTTCCAGTTGTATGGGGCAGCAGAGGATCCCCAGATGAAGACCAGGCATAGAGAAGCAGAGGTGAACCCCAAGAGGTGAACCTCAAGCAGAGGTGAACCATACCAGTATCACAGGGGAAGGGGGGGTGGAATCAGGAGAGTGTAGTATCATGGAAACCAAGAAAAGAAATCAAGAAGTAGGTAGTGGGACATCTGCATTGAATGCTGTTGTGAAAATAGGAACAGAGAAATCAACATTAAGTTTGGCATTGACAGGAGCAATACCTTGGTATAGTGGGAACAAAATCACGGTTTACAATAAGGTACTGCTAAATGCTTTATATGTATTCACATAATTCTCAGTCAATATTATTATGCAGATTCTAATATCATCTTCATTTTACAGATGAGGAATCCAAGCACAGAGAGAATAAATAACTTGCCCAAGGCCACATGGCTAGAAAGTGGCAGCCTGGCTCCAGTCTGTGCTAGGAACCACATCGTACTCCCTACATGATGCCATGAATCTCAGATCAGTAACTCCAGATAGCCCTTTCAGCAAGTTTGCTGAGAAGGAAAAAGAGACATGGGGTGGGAGCTGGGAGGCTGTAAAGCTGAGAGAGGGTTTCCCCTCGAAGATAGCGAACACTGACTGTGGGCTGCATGCTGACAGGTATACAAGAGGAGAAGAGGGAGGACGGCGGATGCTGGCTGGTGGAGGTGTTCTCAAGCAGCTGGCAAGATCACATGGATCTCATGGATCCAGGGCACAGAGGGGTTGCCCTCTGATAGGAGCTGGACTCATCCTACCAGGAAGGGAGCCAGAAAAAAGGGGCACAAGTGGGTATAGCAGGTAGTTTTGGAAGTGGAAAGATGAAGGAATATCTGTTGGCTGACTCCTATTTTCTCAGTGAAGGATACAGCAAAATAATCATCTGAGACTGGGGCGGGAGGTTGCGGGGTGGCGGGGGGAGGGGAACTTGCAAGAGGACTGAAGAGAAGGAAGGTATGAAATGGCCATTTTGGTGGGGGGTGGGAGAGAGCACAATGAGGAGCCCTTAGGAAGCTAAAAGAGACAATTCAATACCCCTAAATTTTATGGATGCTCTCTCCCTTTCTCAAATCTTTCATGGTTTTTATTCTATGAAATTTTTCATTCTAAATCTGCAGAAAAAGAAAGTGGGGAAACCGTCTGCCCTTTCTCCCATTACTGCTATGCTGGGAGTAGTAGGAATACATTTGGAAGTGATGGGCTAGTAAATCTGAAATGTTCCAGGCAGATGGCTTGGGATTGTGGAAAGCTAATATAAAGAGAAATATGACTTGGGTTTTTTACCTGCAGAAACTTCATGTTTTTCCCTTTGCTTTCATCAAGACCCATCTGTCCCTCTTTAGAACATTTCTTAAGGAGGAATGTGAGGTGATAAATGATCCCAGTGAAATTTATCTCTGTCTGGATTAAATCCTTGTGCTTTCCCCGAGGAATCAAGGCGCACAGAAAGAACTCTATTACAGGGCTTCTGGAACTTGAGAGCACGTCAGCATCACCTGGATGGCTTGTTAATAACACATTATGGGGCCCCACCCCCAGGTTGTGATTCAGAGGGTCTTGGGGGGAGCGGTACAAGAAATAATTTGCATTTCTAACAGGCGCAGGTGGTGGTGCTGCTGCTGCTGTCCAGAGACTGAACTCGGAGTATTGTAGAGTGAGTTGCCACTCAGGTGGCCTGGAATGCTCCCATATCTCACCAAACAGGGACTAGAACAGAAGATCTCTCCAGTTGACTGGAACCCCAGGACAATTCAGACGCTGAGGTCCCTTAAACCCAGCTGCCACTGTTGGATTTGTCCTTCCTCTCCCTCCCTCCAAATCACTTTGTTATTCTGTAAAAACAGTGGGAGAGAATAATTGAATAAGAGTAACTCCTACATAAAGTGCTAACCAAGCTGGGTGAAGCTCTCAACCTCTCATGTACGTTAACTCATTTAGTCTTGACAACAACTCTATGAGGTAGGTACTGTTATTAACCCCAATTGTCTGGGAAGGAAATGAAGACACAGAGGGGTTAAGTAACGTACTTGAGGTCACCCAGCTAGGAGTGGACAGCTAGAATATGAACACAGGTCAGCTTAATTCTAGTACAAAAATTATTTCTACTTCTTCATATGTCAAAGGTTAATGTGTAGGAAGCTTTGGTCTCTCAGATTTAGGGAGCCTTGCTGTTTGGGTAAATCGTGGTTGGCTGCGGTCCAACACAGTGTTTAGCTAGGCACACTGAGCAATATAGGATTATTGAAAGAACTCTCTTATTCCCACTTTTTAAAACTGCATGACCCTTGGGCAAGTCACACAATTTATTTTCACTGTCTCAGCAATAAAATGAGGGGGTGTACTGTCTGAATTTTCAAGCTCTGAAAGTATGAATTCTCACTGAGTTTCAGTCACTTTTTTCTCCTTAACTCACTCATCTAGAGCTCAAGTAGCCGTGTGCTACTTGAAACAACACAAACCAGGGGCTGATAATCCACAGGCTCTAGCCTGTTCTGGGGACAGCTCCCTCCTCTATGGTAAAGAACACTGGCAGTCACTTGTCCCAGAGGAAGTGAGTTTTGCCAGTGATGAGATGGGTTTTGCTTCAAGTGGCAGGAGATGAGGCAGAGCTAATTAGAAAGATACTTTTCTAATAACAGTTAGTGTGGAGATCTAGGTGGGACCTAGTTGCTTCCTGCCACTGGCTGGCTGGGAGACTTTGAACAAGTCGTCTTGCCTCAACAATTGCATCTATGAAATGGAGATAATTAGGAGTGTGGGGTGGTTTAGCTAGTTAACCATTACCTAGTGCTTGGTCAGATCTCCATAGCTCCAACTGCCCCCTAGAGGCTGTGGTTCTTGATGTCAACGGTGCCTCATGAGGAAGATCTAGATGCTGAGTTTGTATACACAAGGATTTCCCCGACTCACCTCATTTGCTTTCATCCTTGACACTGGTAGAGCCAGACATTTATTCTAAACCATGGTCATTCTCAGGTTGAGAGACAGATTATGTGTCAGGCTCATAAACAATAGAAAGTGAGGTGGACTTGATTTTTTTTTTTTCAAAACAAGAATCTAGAAAACTCTGTTGTCCGGAGTGTTGTTAGAGTCAACTGTCTTTAGAAGACCCCACTGGCAATTTATCCAAAGTATAGTCTCATGAGAACATCTGTTCAAGGGACAGGAGGGCCAGTGGGGTCATGGGGTTGAGGTTAATATGTTTTTACAGAGAGCTAGTCATGTATTGGGCATAGTAGAATTGCAAATAATGACTCTACCAATAGCTAACATTTATGGAGTCCTTAGGATATGCCAGACATATAATCATCACATGTCATTCACATAACCCTAGGCGTTAGGTATACTGTCACCCCCATCTTACAGATACGGAAATTGAGGCTCACAGAAGCTAATTAGTCAGACTAATTCCAGTGGGGTAAGTGTTCAAGGTGACAGAAGGATTTGAACCCAGACAGTCTGATTCCAGAGCCCAGATAGGTAGCCATGGTGCTACACTGCCTTCACACAACAGTGAACAGGACAAAGGGCAGACCCTCAAGGGGCTAACCCTACGGAGGGAAACAGATGGGCACCAGGAACGGAAATCCATCAACATGGCCAACAACGAACATAAAAGGAGCAATTGATTGCAACCAGAAAGATTCAGGAAGACTTCAAAGTGAAGACACCATTTGAGCTGAATGCCGAAAGAGAGGAGTAGCATTGTAAGAGTTGGAAATGGGGAAAGAGTGCCAGGTGCAGAAGATGCTGGACTTCTGATGGGGGCAGGAACACAAGTGCCACCTGTTTAAGTCTTTCTTCCAATGGGCCCATCTCATATCTCAGGGGGTTTCAAGTATCATCATAGCCTGTGCTGAGATCCTCCCCAAGCCAGGCCTTTCATGATTTTCCCGTGAGGCAAACTTTGTGTTGCCAAGCACTGTTTTCTCTAGCCATTAATGTCTGGTATGTTTGAGCCAGCCACCAGCTTGAAAACTCAGGGACAATGGGAAGCCAAGACTTCAGAGCAAAGCTCCTTAAGCTGCTCTTGTTCTAGCCTCCCTCATTTTGTGTTTCATGCACCTTCTTCTGGCAAAAAGATTCCTGCTCCTCCATTAGTAACTTCCTTCCTCTGACATGTCTTCATTAATCCCATTGTTGCTAGTGATTTCCCCCAGTCTTAAATGCTCCAAAGAACTCACTTCAGATAGAAGAGTCAGAATAAGAATAGATGAAGAATCCAGGGAAAAGGAAGAAAGGAAAGAAGGGAGGGAGGGAGGGAGGGAGAGGAGGATGGAGTGAGGGAAAGCAGAATAAAGATTTGAAGTCTGTGCCAGCTGGGCCTCATTTCTGCTACAGTTGTGTCTCTGCTTTCAGGAAGGAGAACTAGCAGATGTTACAGCTATCTGGTGTTCTCTGCTGACTGTGTGCACTCAATGCACCCTTGAGCCCGTCTTCAGGCTAGCCTCAGAGCCATCCCTGCCCCTTCTTGGCCTCATTTGGGTGCAGCGTCTACTTGGCAGGATGTTCTCTTCATTTTCTGGGCAAAGCCATGTGTGTTTTGGTGAAATGCTGCATAGGCCTTATTTTTGTCTGGATTGGATCTCTCTATCAGCACCAGACCTTACTGAGCCGTAATGACACCCTTCCAGCCCTGGCACCTCTATGAAACTTTGCTCTGTTGACATTCCTGAGACTTGTCTATCCTGGTCTCTTCCTACCTCTCCCACCATGTACTCTCAGCTCTTTCTTTGACCCATCGTTCTCTGTCCACCCTTAAAAGTTGG
Organism: Ailuropoda melanoleuca; assembly: GCF_002007445.2. Taxonomy (NCBI): domain Eukaryota; kingdom Metazoa; phylum Chordata; class Mammalia; order Carnivora; family Ursidae; genus Ailuropoda; species Ailuropoda melanoleuca. The sequence goes on from NC_048219.1 coordinate 83,259,680, forward strand.
TTTTCCATCCCTGCCTCCTTGCCCCTCTCTATGTGCTTTCCTTAGAAGACATCCCAGGTGATCATTCCCTGCCTGTGAGTCATTGACTCTCAATCACTATCTCCAGGCCTGACTTCTCCCGGTTTTAGCCTCATGCCTTCCACTGCCTGTTGAGCATCTCCAACTGGAGGTCCCAGGGGAACCTCAAATTCATCATGTACCAGAGTTAACTCTCATCTCTCCTCACTCTTCCCTATTCGCTCTGTCCAGTCCAGAAACATGGGGGCATTCCAGCCTCCTTCCTTTGCCTCATCTACTCCTACTCTGCACCACCCTACCTGACCCTCCATTCATTTATCATATATTACTGATTTTAAGTTCTAAACGTTTCTGGAATTGATTTTCCCCTCTAGATCCCTGCTATCATTCCCTACTTCAGGTCCTCATTATTCCTTATACTTCTGACTGCAACTGTTTTCCTACTGTTTCTCCTGGCCTCCAGGCTCAATGCCCTCATATCCATCCTCCATGCTACCTCTGGAATAACCCACCTAAGATGAAAACGTCCAAGATTCCCCTGCTTGAGAGCCTTCATTGGCTCCTCATCACAGCAACAAACTCCTAACTTTGAGCCTGGCAGACAGGGCCTACCATGACCTGGCTCTGCCTCTCCTGTTTCATCCCGGCACTCCCTGCCTCATGCTTCATACTCTTATGATGATAGGAGAGTAGCTTGTAGCTTTCCAAAACCCCATGTTGGTCCATGAGTTCTATTCTATTCTATTCTTTCCTCTGCACAGAGTGTCCTTCCCACCCTTCTTTACCTGGATCACACTAACTCATCCTTCAAGACTTAACCCAGCCATCACCTGGCTCAGGAAACCTTCCCTAAAGCCCCAGGTTAGGGAAGTGCTGCTGTTGCATCCTGCTCTTATTATCTCTTGACCTATGAAGAGCAGGTCGGAATGATCTGTTTGGGAATCCTTCTCCTTCATTAGGCTATACTCGCTCAGTGTCTTAGCTGCTTTTACCCCATTGCTTAGTCTAATACCCAGCACAGAACAGGTACTCAGTTAACGCTGTTGACCAGAACATAATGTTGAGCAGGGGTCACTGATGAGGGAACAGAAGGCAAGCTGAGGACAAAGCAGAAACTGACGCCCTGCAACCCCCGCCCCATGGGATGTAGGTGACATTCCTCAGGCACTCCTGGCTGCCCTAAAGGAAAAAGAAATAGTTAACCTATAGAGACCACAATCTTGCAAGACTTGTGTCTCCCTCAGTTTAAAATGTCTTAGCAGTTTACAAGAACAAAGCATTGCTATCAATAACCTAGCTTCCGGAAGGAAATGTATACAATTGAATGTCTTTGTAACCTGCAGCCCATAGACAGATACTTGAAGTGTGCAGAGTGTAATTTCTCCAGGAAGCTCCCAGCTATCTTCATGGTAATGCCTTGCTAGAGGGAAAAATAACCTGAACTTGACAACGGCAAGGCCTCTGGGATCCTGTGAGTCTTCTTTGACATATGAAAATCCTTTTGAAACTTCCCTGTTTCTTACCTCCCCCAACTCCCTAATATAAAATCAGCCACCCCTCACAACCCGGGGCAGCAGCTCTTTCTGCCCACGAGTCCTGTCCCTGTGCTTTAATAAACCACCAATTTTGCACCAAAGACATCTCAAGAATTCTTTCTTGGTCGTCGGCTCTGGACTCTACCCCATCGAACCTCACTGATATCCCACAACCTCATCAGTCATGACTTTTCCACCCTTGGACTCCTAGCAGGTACTCAACAAACGTTCCATGGGCAAATGCTGTTCCTGTTGACAGCTATAATGGGAAGAGGGGAGGAAAATTCTGATCACACAGTACTTAAATATACCAAGGAGGTCAGGCACAGTAGAAACTGCACATCGGTATTCCATCCCTGAGTGGCATGCATTTTTGAGCATGAGATTTGAAGGTATTAAGCTCTCTGATAATTATTTAAGAGAGCAATCCACCACCAGGCGCTCTCATAAGCTCTCCCACACCACCAACGGTCATGATCCCCTCAATAAAAGCAATCACTATGCATTAAGAAAATTATGGCAAAGAAAGAGGGTTTGTTAGGGCCGAGAGTGGACACTGGGTTCTCCCAGGTGGGCTTGCATGGTTCCCTAATTCTCCAGACCCTGTTTCCCACCGAGCCCGCCCACCTGACCCTCTTCCCGGTGGCCTCTTTGCACAAAAGCTCTGCCGCTCTGTGGCTTGTCATCGCTTTGCAATTGCAGAGCACGAATAGCTAATGAGGCATGCTGGGGCCGACAAGGGGAGTCTCTGTTGATTCCATTTGGTCTCTAAAGGGTGGGGGAATATGCATTTTGAACACCCACTTCCTGCTAATCCTCCCACCAAACCAGTCAGGCTGGTCTTAATGTATTATTAGAAAGCCCACACATCCATCTTTGGAACAACAGAATCACTTGTTGCATGAGGAGTGTTTCACATCTATGGAACCAGAATGGAGGAATGGAGGGGGGCGGGGGGAGCTGGGACAGGCAGGTCAGAGGGGGGTGGGGACAAGCCTGGCCCAGAGGAGAGAGCTTGGGTTTCAGAGTTAGGTAGAGTGGATTTAAATGCTGCCCTGTCCCCTGCACGCTGTGTGGCCTTGAGCACATGACTTAACTTCTCTGAGGCGATAATGAACTCTCACCAGCTCTGGTGAGGGTCAAAGGAGACTTCTGTAAGGCATCTAGCCCAGGGCATAGACATGGAAGGTGCTGGCAAAACACCAGCTCCTCTGACGTCGGTGCTTCCTGGGGTGTTCTCGCAGGACAGAAAAACCCCAATGGATGCCCTCCTACTTGCTGCTCCTCCCTGGAGCAGAGCGTCTTTGTGGGCCACTTGAAGGGGAGTGCTGCCCAACACCCTTACTGGCCACACAGAGCCCCCCACCCCCACCCCTGCTGCAGGGCTAGTTATTCTAGACAGACACAAGGGAGGGAGCTGTCATTTTGTTTGAAGGGAGAGAATTTTCAGGCTGCCACTGGGAAGTAATGTTCCCTCAGCCTCTTGACAAACTTCACTGTTAATCTGAGCTTTCCTTTCCTCCTTCCCACCCTTCTTTTCCTCTCCCTGGAAAAGACACCTAGAAATGAGAGGATCGGTCTCTCAAACAACCCCTAGCACCAACAGGTACCAGCCTTCCTGTCTTCCTGAACACCATCATGAGTTGTGAGGGACATTGAATCAACAACCGTCTCGGGAAAACCCTTCCTTCACTTTCCATCTCTTTCTTTGCAGAAAGGGAAGTGATGTCCTGCAAGGAAAAAGGGGCAACTAGAGGTAGGTGCGTGAGCGTGAGCGGAGCAAAATGTAAGGGGTAGGCTGGCTTCTTCCCTCACGGATGGGGGGTTAGGCTCGCCCCTCCTCTCAGCTCTGGGCTCTCCATCCTGTCAGCTCTCCTTGTCTTCTGCATTTGTGCCCCTGAAGCTCCGAAGCTCCTGCGTTGGTGTCCTTCCCTGCTCTGCCCCGGCCCCCAGGGGCCTTCCGAAAGGCCTGCTTTCTCACCAGCAGCCCCAGGGGTCTCCTCTCCAGGGAGCCCCCAGGAGAACTAGGGCCCCATCCTGGAGCTGGGGGTGGAGGGAGGGCGTTGGTGTGGGCTACGCAGCCATTCTGGGAAGTCACACCCCAGCCCCCTGCTTCATCGTGGGGCCGTAGAGCGGGCTCCCCGGCATCCCACCCATCACCAGTCACTGGCGCCCTTCCATCCCAGCAGGCAGCTCCATGCCGCCCTGGTCGGGGCCCCACAAGAGCCTCGATGTCTCGGGGAGTTCTCGGCCTGGCACCCACATGCCCTGCTCCAGAGCTGCCCAGGCAGGTGCCAGGCCTCCGTGGCAGAAAACCAGTCTGACGCTGAAGAGGTGGCCCTGGGCGGCTGGGGTGTGGCGCTCGGTCAGGTCCGGTTCGGCCCTGGTCTGGCCAGGCTTCCGGCCAGCCCCGTGCTGGATCAGATAAGGGTACAGGTAGCCCCGGAGTCCCCCACACCCCCCAAAGCCCTCAGCCCTGTCCCCTTGGCTGGCCAGGAGAGAGAGGAGTACACTACCTCCAGAAGATGATCTGCCCCGGGGAAGCCATGGCGAGGGCAGTGTCCCTTCCCACGGCGCGCTGGGTGCTGGGGGACACGAGCTGCCGCTGCCCGCGCGGGCTGTGACTCACAGCCAGCTCTCGGGAGCCGGCCTTAAATAGCGCGCTGCGGCCGCGGCAGGCTCAGGTATGAGGAAACAGGGCTGCGGGGCCGAAGGCCCTGCAGGCACAGAGGCGCCCGCTCCCAGCCCGCCGGTGAGCCAGGCGCACAGAGCTGCCTTTCCCGGCCTCCACCTGGCCAGGGGTGCAGAGGCGACAGCTGTTCCCCCCCCCCTTTCGGGGTTTGCCGTGCAGCGCACGTCTCCTCCTCCTGACTCTGGAAGGGAGCAGCGGGGATGGCGATGTAATCTCCAAATAAGAAGGGCCTGGAACAGCTCAGAGTGTGAGGGCTGTGCTGGGAAGTGGGGAGGCTGGAGCCCCTCTCCCTGGGGGCAGTTAAGGCTCAGACAGAGGCTGGTCACCCCCGGCCTGGTGACCTCAAGGAGGGGATTCATGGTGGGGAACCTTAGGAGAGGGTGAGCGGGGATGACCAGAGTGCTGAGTTTGTCACCAAGGACCGAGCTGGCCCTGGGCCCCCGAGGCAGCCCAGCCGGTGGGCAGACCTCTTCAGGCTTCTTCTCAGCGAAAGGGGGAGAGGGCCTGCGCTGCCACCCTGACCATCACTTTCACACCCCCGAGAGACACTGACTGTGCCGGCGGGTGAGTGGGTGAGAAAGACTGATCTCTGACATTTTATCCAGCACTCAGATTTCCAAGGAGGCAGGAAGTTCTTAAGATGTAATGCTCTTTCTCTTGCTCTGGAGAATGAACCTGGAGATGGTCCTGGAGAGTAAGCATCCGACTGCCTGCCTGACTGTTGACTTCAGGGTAAAGCGCCCCAGGATTTCAGCAGCATGATTCCAATGTTGGTGTGTGGGGTGCTGGAACAAGCAGCTGGATGCCAGGAAAGGAAGGCAGAACCAGGTGGGGGTGGGGGCAAGACACCAGGGGAGAGGGTCGTGTAACAGTGGAGAGGTCTTTAGAGTCACCCAGAGCCAGGTCCACATCCTGGATTCTTATTTAGTTTTAGTAATTTCTACACCCAATGTGGGGCTTGAACTCCTGACCCCGAGATCAAGCGTAGTGCGCTCTTCCGACTAAACCAGCCAGGCGCCCCGCCTCCTGAGTTCTTCATTAATCATGCAACTCTGAGCAAATTACCTTTCTCCAAGTCATCTTGATTGGAGTGAGGCGTCCATGAGAGGGGGTCCCTGTGCCTCCCCCTTTCCCAGAGTAAATAAATGGAATACCTGGAAACTAGGACGTGCCTGTGCTAACTGGATTTTCCTGGGTCTGGGAGGCTGGGGTAAGTGGGAGTGGTGATTTCCACAATTCCTAGACATCTGACCCCACCTTGGTGCCCTCCAGCCATCCATCATCACTACAGGATGGGCTGGGAAGGCCCTGCTCAAAAAACGAAGAGGGCCCACTGAGATGCCCCTGTGGGAGAGAGAAAGCCACCAAGGGGCAGCTTCTGTTTGGGGGCTGGCTGGCGGAGCCCCCAGCCACGAGGCAAGCACTAGCAGGCAGGGAGCTAGAGCTAAAGATGTTCTGCTGCCTCTGGAGAAGCAGACAGACATCGTTCTGCTTCTGACTGTAAAACCTGAAGAACGACGCATGTAAAATAATGGAAACACCAAGGCAAAGCAACAGAGCCGTACTGCAAGACAGTAGAACAACATAAACTTGTGTGTGAGAGACAGACAGAGACTTTGAGACGTTGATGTCTCCAGGATTCAAGAGCCTCTCTTGACATGTTCTTCTCTGAGAAACGCCTAAGCCTCTCGCTCTGGCCTGGGCCCAGGCCGTCTTTCTTCACTTCTCCTGTAAGTGGTGGGGTTCTCTGTGATTCTGCCCTCTCTTCTCAGAGCACACATGTTTCCCGGGGACCTCAGCTGTCCTCTGCTTCAACGGCCCCTGTGTCTGAAGACCCCATCCTCTGTACCCCCCACTCCTGCGTGAGCTCCAGCCTCACACGTCCCGTCCAGGGGCTTAGTGGGCATCTCCTCTCACTGCTCTGCAGGGACCACGAACGCATCCCCGGGGGCGCTGAACATGTCGCAGCTGGAATGGCATCTTCCATCGCCTCCCCCACTGCTTCTCCTGAGTTATACCTCTTGGAAAGACGCGCGTCACCCACCAGGTGGCCAAGTCAGAAACCTGAAAGCCACCCTACATCCATGTCCGCCCAGGTCTCCCGAGTCTTCCTCTCTGTGTTTGTTGGCTCGGGTTGTCAGAGTGAAGTATGACAGACGGGGTGGCTCAAACAGTACAAATTTATTTTCTCGCAGTTCTGGAGGCTGGAAGTCCGAGACACTGTATCAGCAGGATTGCTTTCTTCTGAGGCCTCTCTCCTTGGTTTGTAGAGAGCTGTCTTCTCCTTGTGTCTTCACATGGTCTTTCTTTCGTATGTCTCTGTGCTCTAATCTTATAAGCACAACAATGATATAGGATTCGCGCTCACCCTAATGACCTTTAACTTTATCGTGTCTTTCAAGACCTTCTCTGGGGACGCCTGGGTGGCTCAGTAGGTTAAGCATCTGCCTTCGGCTCAGGTCACGATCCCCGGGCTCCCTGCTCAACCAGGAACCTGCTTCTCCCTCTGCCTGCTGCTCCCCCTGCTTGTGCAAGCTCTCTCTCTGACAAATAAATAAATAAAATATTTAAAAACAAAATAAATTATTTAAAAAAATAATAGAAAAATAAAAAACTTTTCCTCAAACATGGTCACATTCTGAGGTACCTGAGGTTAGGACATTAACACATGAATTTTTTCAGGGAAGAACAGAATTCAGCCCATAACACTGGCTTCCAATCCATCCCCTTCTCTCTGTCCTCAGTATTATTACCTAAATTCAATCCCTCATGATTTCCCTTTTGAAGTGAATTTTAAGTAGTCTCTTATGTTACTGTCTTGCCCCCAGACTGCCCCTGTAAGTGCCTATCTACCCACCTCTGCTGGAATGATCAAACTTTCTTTTTCTTTCTTTCTTTCTTTCTTTCTTTCTTTCTTTCTTTCTTTCTTTCTTTTTCTTTCTTCTTTCTTTCTTTCTTTCTTTCTTTCTTTCTTTCTTCTTTCTTTCTTTCTTTTTTCTTTCATTCTTTTTCTTNTCTTTCTTTCTTTCTTTCTTTCTTTCTTTTTCTTTCTTCTTTCTTTCTTTCTTTCTTTCTTCTTTCTTTCTTTCTTTTTTCTTTCATTCTCTTTCTTTCTTTCTTTCTTTCTTTCTTTCTTTCTTTCTTCTCTCTTTTTTTTAAGGTTTTATTTATTTATTTGAGAGAGAGAGTGAGCGAGAAAGAGCATGAGCCAGCAGAGGGAGAGGGAGAAGAAGGCTCCCCGCTGAACAGGGAGCCCAATGTAGGACTTGATCCCAGGACCCTGAGATCATGACCTGAGCTGAAGGCAGATGCTTAACTGACTGAGCCACCCAGGTGCCCCTGGAATGGTCTTTCTAAAATGCAAATCCAACCAGAGCGCTTACCAGGTTAAAACGGTCAATGGTTCCCCGGTACCTGGGGTCTGCCTCTGCCTACCTCTCCAGACTTTGCTACTTTGCTCTCCCCATCCCCCTACTCACTCTGTGTACCAGGCCTGCTGAGATGCTTTGGGTTTCTCCAAAATGCCACATCCCCCAAGCCACTCTGCCTTTGTGCATGCTGCTCTGTCTGCCTGGAATCCACCCCCTGTTTTTTCTTATTTGATATAAATTCTACGGGAAACTTTCCCCGACTGCTTCAATCTGGCAGGTGCCAGGCTCTGGGCTCCCATGTGAATCTCGTGCTTGCTTCTGTGTTCCTGAAATGTGACTGTTGACTCGTCTGCCTCCTGTGCTAGACACCCCTTAAAAATAGAAAAGTCATCTTATTCATTTTTTGTATTTCACCCCAGTATTAGGCAGGCACCACGTAAGGGATCATTAAATGTTTGTTGAAAAAAATGCACATTTTTCTTTTGCAGCACACCATGATGGTGCTATTTCCTGTTTCTGCATCTGTCTCATCGCTGGTCGGTGAGCAGCTAGAAGATGAAAACTATGCCTCATTCATCTTTGCGCCACCGGGTCCTGGCACCGTGCCGGATACATAAAAAGGACATGGTCATGTTTGATGGATGGGTGAGCAGGGATCAACCTGGGGTGCGATACATCAAACGCTTTCTGGAGGAGATGTCTTGTGAGCTGGACCTACACTATTTGGAGCAGGAGAGAACATGTTGCATTTGAGACAGAGGAACAATTTAGAATGAGCACAAAAGGAAAGAAGATATGTGAAACGAAGACAAAATCTGTTTTCTCCTTGTCGGTCTTGGCGAGGGAGACATAGAGACCAAGACTAACTTAATGTCTCTCGAACCAAAAGGTCTTTTTCATGAATTAAAAAAAAAATTCGTTAAACAACCCAGTCTCCCGGAACTCTCTTTTCTCATTGAGTATCTGCACATTTCCCTGGGCACCACCCACTGACTGCTTTGTACTTTCCACAAAGGCCACGAGCTCATGTGATCCTTACCATAACCCTATGGGGTGAGTTTTACGAATGGGAAACTGAGTCTCAGAGATTAAGGGATTTGAGTTTCCCCAGGCCTACTCGCCTGTGTGTATAGATGGGATCATAGTAATGAAAGTAATAAAGATATCACTGCCTTCGAAGGCGGAAGCTCTGGCTGTCTGCAAGTTTTACCCTGGAGAATCTCTGCACCTTTTACAAAGGTTCTCAGGAAAGCAAACTGTGGAAGATTCTTACACTGATAGGCCCTTTAGGAAATCATGGCTTCGTGGATGTCAGCCCTTGTGCCATCCCCTCCCACACTGGCCCTGGGCTTGGCCGCTGGGACCTCAGCAGGTGTGATGGAAGCAGCGGCCTGAGCAGTGCTAACGCTCTGGGCTTGCCCTCTCTGGCCTCTGAGGACTCTTCTGCCACCTTGTGATAAAGCCTGTGGAACAGAGCAGAGCCAAACCAGCTGACACCCCCTACATCGACCAGCTCCTGCTGACCGGCCAGCTGACTACTGCCACGTGAATGACCTTGGGGGACTAGAAGAATCACCCAGCTGGGCCCAGTCCAAATTACTGACCCCCTAATCATGAGCAAATACAATGGTTATTGTTTCAAGCCACCGTGTTGGGGGTGGTTCGTTACATCAGCAACAGACAGGCTCTTCTTTCGTCTTATTCTGCTCCATGTTTCTTTCTTGCGATCACTGCCTCTGGAGTCCCTTCCGATGTCATCTCAGTGTTGTTATTACTTTCGGGGCCTGTGCAGTCAACCCTGATGTCAACAGCAAAAGTGGTATCTTGCATCCAAATTGGAATGGTGTTCCATGGAGTACCTGGTATGCTGAGCCACGTCACACACACACACACACGCACACACGCACACACTAAGACCTCAGGTTTAACATACGGGAGTTTGTTGTTGCATGTGCCATCAGGAAGGGAATAAAGAGGAGCCCTCAGCTGCCCAAAGCAACTACTACGCCCACACCTCTGGGCCTAGTCATGCCAATTTCAGGCCTTCTCTAAGACGCTAGTACACGCGAACACCTGCTCTGAGAGATTCCTTGCGGTTAGCAGGGCTTTGGAATCTTACGGTACCCTGCTGGAGCTGAAGAGATCTCGTAATGCTCCGCAGAGCTGGGGAGAGCAGACATTGTAGTGTTAATATAACAAACTTCAAAAAGGATAATTGAAGGGGATGCTGACATCTGGTAAACTATTAAGGAGCTATCATTTTGTTTGAGACTTGGACTTTGTTTTGTTAGTTGCTAGTGCTGTCTTATTAGGAAAGGACTGATTTCTTTCTCGCTGGGCAGTCTAGAGACCAGTATCCCTGCGGATGCCATGCTAGCTCTCCACGCTCCCTCCCTCATCTTTCAGCAAAGCCCCTGTTTTCATGGCAAAGGCGCAATGTGCCCGAGCCTGGGTACATTTCCTGGCCAGCTGACTCCAAATTCAGTACTGCTCCCCTCCCCACGTTCACGGACGACATTGCTAGCTGGTCGCGGATTTCTTTCCTGCTAGTCTGGTGTGGTACCAGAAACCCTTTCAAAAGAGCATCCAGGAGGGCCCTCCCAAGCAACTGGAGACGTCCCCTGTGTTTGTTCGCTCAGGCTGCCGTCACCGAGAACTGGGTGGCTTGCGCAGCAGACACTTACCATCTCACGGTCCTGGAGGCTGGAAGTCTGACACTGAAGTGTTGGCAGGGTCGGTTCCTTTTGTGGGCTCTGAAGGAGGGGTCTCTTCCAGGCCTCCCTCCTTGGCTTGTGGATGGCTCTTTTTCCTGTGTATTCACATCATCTTCCCTCCGTACATGTGTGTGTCCAGCTTACCCTTTCTGTAAGGACACCAGTCATATTGGATCAGGACTCATCCTAATGAGCCCGTTTTAACTTGAGTATCTCTGTAAAGACCCCATCTCTGAATAAGGTAACATTCTAAGGTACTGAGGGTGGGGTTATTACTCCAATATAGCTTTTTAGGGAAGCATAATTAAACTCACAACAGCCCCCTAGGTGAGGCCCACAGGTCCTCCCTTTCTGTCCTTTGTGGCTCTAGACTACACTCGCGCCCTCTGATCTGAGCAGGATACAAGATCCGCGTACCAAATGTTGGGGTGGGGCTCATTTGCCTCTGACAGTATGACCACAGGCTAGCAGTGATGTTCCTACACTAGCTGGTGAGATGGGGTCCCCAGACTGCTTCGGGCTCCGTGTGTGTTTCTTGAAAGCTGCCCGTTAGCAGAAAGGACAATCAGGAAAGACTGAAATGTTGTTCCCAAATATTTGCTGTGCCTCCTCAGGGGAGGGTCCCCTTGGCATCAAGATTGCTTGGACAGCTTGTTTTAGGCAATGAAACGGGAGTGGAAGGGACATGTGTTACTTCCAAGAGGAAGCTGGAAGAGGCAGTCTGTGTTTGCTCACCGTCTCTCTCCCGTGCAATACTGGGAATGTTCTAGATGGAGGATGGTTCACCAGACTGGGCCCCAGAGTAAAGCTGACGTGGAGCAGAGCTTATGCCAAACCCTGATGGACATGTAGCATGAAATAAGTTTTTCTTGTTACAAGCCATAAGATTAGGATTTGTGATTGGGTATAACTTTGTCTATCCTGACTGATACAACAACCTTCCCAAATAGAGGAGGACTATTTGTTAGTTAAGAATATAAATGTGGGGGCACTGGATGGCTCAGTTAGTTAAGCGTCCAACTCTTGATTTCAGCTAAGGTCACCATCTCAGGGTTGTGAGATCGAGCCCCACTGGGCACTCTCTCTGGAGCCCCACTCTCACACACTCTCTCTGGAAAAAAAAATATATATACACATATACATACATATATATATACATATACATATACACATATATTTATGTAAAAATGTGAACACAAGGATAAATTTCAAATGAATCAAAGTTTAAATGTAAGCAATGAAGCCATAAAAGAAGAAAATAGGAATTACCTTTATAACTTTAGAGTGGGGAAGGGGTTTCTACCTATGACTCAAAATTCAGAATCCATGAAATTGTATATATAAAAATTAAAACTGTATAGAAAAGCAAACTGACATGGGGCTCCTAGGTGGCTCAGTCGTTAAGCGTCTGCCTTGGGCTCAGGGCCTGGTCCTAGGGTCCTGGAATTGAGCCCCACATCAGACTCCTCTGCTGGGAGCCTGCTTCTTCCTCTCCCACTTCCCCTGCTTGTGTTCCCTCTCTCACTGGCTGTCTTTCTCTCTGTCAAATAAATAAATAAAATCCTAAAAAAGAAAAACAAACTGACAAATGGTAATAACAAGATAAAGAACCAAAATCCAAAACAAACAAATCCCGTAAGTGTGGTAGATTATTTGAAAAATGGCCACAAATTTCTTCCTTTTATTTATTTTTAAAGATATATATATGTATTTTTAAAGATTTTATTTATTTATTTGAAAGAGAGAGAGCATGAGTGGGGAGAGGGGCAAAGGGAGAGGGAGAAACAGGCTCCCCACTGAGCAGGGAGCCCATTGAGGCGCTGGATGCCAGGACCCTGAGATCATGACCTGAGCCGAAGGCAGACGCTTAACTGACTGAGCCACCCAGGCACCCCCTATATTTAGAGATTTATTTTATTTATTTTAGAAGAGAGAGAGAAAGAGCACAAGTGGGAGGGAAAGAAGGAGAGGGAGAGAGAATCTCAAGCAGACTCCACACTGAGCATGGACCCCGACATGGGGCTTGATCCCATAACCCTGAGATCAGGACCTGAGCCAAAACCAAGAGTTGGATGCTTGACTGTGCCACCCAGATGCCCCAAATTTCTTCCCTTTATTCACACCCCTGGGTAGATTTCCTACCCTGACTTTAGCCTTAGCCATGTTACTTGCTTTGGCCACTGGGACAATAACAAACGTGACACAAGCAGAAGCTTAAAAATACCTGGGCATTGGTGTTTGCTCTCTTGCTATGTTTTGGAACCCATGACCACCATGAATACTAGGTTAGCCTGCTGAATGGCTAGCGGTCTCCATTATCTCTACTGACGGTCAGTCTACCACCAGACCTGTGATCGAGGCCATCAACTACTGGGTCACTTTAAAGCATAGGTAAGCCCAGCTGACACCTCGTGGAACAGACATCAGTGGTCTCCACTGATGCCAGACCATAACATTATGAGTAAATAAATGCCTATTGTGTTAAGCTGAAACCATGGTTTCAAGTGACAATTTGTCACTCTCTGAAATCACAGCCTTAGAGTATTTTCTTTTTTCCATCACAGCCAAGGCTAATGACCTCTGATGGAGCCTTGTAAATTGTTCTCTTACCCCAACAATAATGCCCATAGTTTATTTCTCAGCTTGCCATTCATGAGCTACAGGAAAACAGACCCCAAGCTGACTCAAGTGATGTCATTCCTCTTTGCAGTGGTAACAGTTAGGTGAGAGCTTCCACTTGACCCAGAAACTGAGTTGGCCAGTGACTCCCATCCCTACGAATTAAAAAAGGGGGAAAGCAGGCATCACGGGAGCTCTGGCCAAATATTGAGGCAGTCGTTTAAGGGGCATGAGGCTGTGTGTTTATCATTAGGTTTTACCTTTGACTCATCTGCTGTGTGACCCCGAGGAAGTCCCTTCACCTTTCTGTGCTCAGTTTCTTCATCTGTAAGGTTACAGTAGTGATGATCATTGTATCTATTACCCTCCTCTTTTCCTACTGTGAGCACTAGTTTGTGCCAAACATGGAAGTTAAAATACACTGCTCAGTGCTATGGATGTTTGTGCTTTTGTTTCATTCTCTTTCTCAAGGGCAGGGGTCTCGTTGTTTTTGACATTATATCCCATAGAGTGGCCAGCACAGGGCCTTCCCCATTGTAGTCAAATGGAAGACTTTAGGCATGAAGATTCACTGACTTGGTTTTCCTTTCTTTCCTTTTTTGCATGTCATGAACCCTTGCCCCATCTGTTCCCTTCTTGGATCTCAGTAAGTTTATTTGTTCAATTTCCGAGTGCTATAGTGGGTATTGTGATATCCCACCCAGATCTTCTTTCAGAAATGAAGGAATTGGGGCGCCTGGGTGGCTCAGCGGTTAAAGCGTCTGCCTTTGGCTCAGGGCGTGATCCCGGCGTTATGGGATCGAGCCCCACGTCAGGCTCCTCTGCTATGAGCCTGCTTCTTCCTCTCCCACTCCCCCTGCTTGTGTTCCCTCTCTCGCTGGCTGTCTCTATCTCTGTTGAATAAATAAAAAATCTAAAAAAAAAAAAAAAAGAAATGAAGGAGTTATTTCCCCAGTTCCTGGAAGTGTTGCTGGCAGTAAACACTAAGCTATCAGCCAATGAGTCAATTGCTTAGCTAAAGAGAGCCCTACCTCCAAGGTCATGCCCCCCTTCCTAGGGCAACCCCCTCAATGACTGATCTACATGGGCTTACAAAGGCCCAGGCTTGTCACCCCAATTTGGTACAACTCTGACAGGCTATCCCAGCTTGAGAGTTTCCTGTAGGGTTGGCTAAGGCCTTCAATTAAGACTATATCATCACCCAACTTCTCCCTCTGACCTACCTTGTTTCTTTCTCTTCCCTTTTATAGCTGTTCATCCCAAGAATACTCCCTAATAGAAGTCATGCACACCAAACCTTATCTCAGAGTCTTCTTCCCAGGGACCCCAGCCTATAACAAGTGCCAGATATTGTTCTAGGTAGTGGTGTTAGAGTGGTGAACAAGACCAGGCCCCTGCCTCCATGGAGCATCCACTCTACAGGGACAAGACAGACAATAAACAAATATGCATATAAGAATTCAAAGGATGTCATGAATAGAATAAGGGAATTGGAAAATTACTTGGGAAGTGGATGAGGAATACCACTCTCAATGAAAACTGAGGAGTCACTGGTGAGCAACAACCTGAAAAAAATAAGAAAGAGGGACAAGATATTTTGGAAAAGAGTACTCTAGGCAGTTGGAACAACAGCTTCCAAGACTTTAGGCCAAAGGAACAGTGAGGAGGATGACAGCAGATGAGAACTGAGAGTCAGGTCAAATAGGTCCTGGTAATTCATTGTAAAGATTTTGGATTTTATCCTGCTGAGATGGGAATCCATTGGAAGTTATGAAAAGAGAATTTGTGTGAGCTGACCATGAAGAATTACCCCAGATGCAATGAAAAGATTGATTGGCTGGGGCTGGGGGTGGGAGATCAGTTAGAAGACTACTACTATGTAAGTCCAGGAGACAACTGTTGGTCTATGGGACAATTATAGTGATGGAGATGGTGAGAGGGGGCTCAAGGGGTGTGGGATGGTACAGGGATGGGATGGAGGAAGACCACAGAGTATGATTTACATTATTGTCAACATTCTGTTTTCTGTACTGGGCTGTGTGTTCGTAGGTATTTATTTTATTATTTAAAACAATTAATAAAAATTTTTTGAAGAAGGCCAAGCATTGACAGAAAATAAATGTGTCATCAACAAAAGGTTATTATTAATTCATTTCTATGCACTTGAAACTTAAAAGAAAAGAGAGAGAGAAAGAGAAATGTCTATTTGAGATACAAGAGGAGATGTTGAATACATGGGTCTCAAATTTAGGGCCTGGATATAAATTTTAGTCATCAGCATATAGATAGGATGTAAAGTGTGGTAGTCAGCCTGATAGAAAAGAGATGTCTGAAGGCAGAAGAGGGAATATTCCAAAATTAATTGCTGAGTAGGAACCAGCAACTGTGATTGAGAAGGAGGGGCCAATGAGGAAAAGAGAAGGAGGCATGATTCCCTGGGTCAAATGATTGCTTGACAGGTCAAGTAAGATGAGGTCTAAGAACTGAATTTGGCAAAATGGAGGTCATTAGTGATCTCAAAATTGCAGTAGAGTGGTAGAGATGAAAGTGTGCTTGGAGTGAGATCAAGAGAGACAAAGAGGATGGGCAGTGGAGACAGCAAGTATATAAACAATGCTCTTGTGAATTTGGATATAAAAGGGTGAAAAGGAATGGGGTGGTAGTTGGAGGGATTATAGCCCAAAGAGGGACAAGCTAAGATGGGAAATATTATCCATTCCTCAGTGAATATTTATTTAACACCTGCTAATTGTTAGGTACAAAATTATGCATTAGAAAAACTGTAGTCAGCTCCTTCAGCAGATGCTTTAGGTTCCTGCAGGCCACCTAAAGGCAGTTTTGTTGGACCGTGCTGTGCAGGTTGCCAACACCCAAGCACATGCCAAAGCATCTCTTTGCTTATCTGCCTCAGAGCTTTATTCTAACCCAATCTGAATGCTGCTAGGAATTACCCACTTGAGGGGAAAAACTGGTGATGCAGGAGGGAGAAGAGTCAACTTCAGGAGCAAAGTCTATCCCAGGGGCTGGTATACCGTGTACAGTCAGAAGAGCCAGCCTTGGATAGAAGCTGGGAGAAATTTCCCTTTGTGACAAGTGGAAAGGAGCAAATATGGGTAAGTTTACAAGGGGGTTGCTGCCTTTGCTGTGGGAGTGTGTGGATATTCTCGTCGGATTAATTCTATTTTCTTTCTTTTTCTTTCTTTCTTTCTTTCTTTCTTTCTTTCTTTCTTTCTTTCTTTCTTTCTTTCCTTTCTTCTTTCTTTCTTTTTCTTTCTTTCTTTCCTTTTTTTTTTAGATTTTTAAAATTTATTTGAGAGAGAGAGACAGTGAATGAGAGAGAGAGCATGAGCAGGGGCAGAGGGAGAGGGAGAAGCAGACTCCCCGCTGAGCAAGGAGCCTGACGTGGGGTTCAATCTCAGGACCCTGAGATCATGACCTGAGCTGAAGGCAGATGCTTAATAGACTGAGCCACCCAGGCTCCCCAATTCTCTTTTCTCAGTGAACTAAAAAGCTGACTGTGAATTGCAGTGAAAGGGTCTGAGGTCTTTGGAAAGAGGAGAAAGTATGAAATACTTGTCCATAGCATTCACTGTACATGTTATTGTACCAGGCTTTTGTGATAGACCAGTGAAGAGAACAGAAATTCTTGCCTACTTAGAGCTCACACTCCAGTAAATTTACTAGAGAAATGTATTCAGATTGTCAGACAGCACTTAGAATCCACCTGAGATTTGGCATCAGACTTTAAATAAAAGAGGTCACATGATTGATGATTGGTCAGTTGTTCAAGGGTGTTGTTGAATGGTCAGTGTAGGAGACAAAAAAACTTCCTCTACCCTCTTAGGTTCTATTCCCAGAGGCTGCAAATTAAAATGACAAAAGACAGATTCACAGGAGAAAGGTTTATTTAGTCTGCACATGCGGTTTTCCAGAAAAGAAGTGAAAACCCAAAGAAGGGGTTAGACCCGGGGGTTTTATATACCACTTTAACAAAAGGTGATAAATGGTGGAGAAGTGACTAGACAAAGGAAAGACAGGGGCAGCTTGGGCTTCTAGGAGCAGTAAATGGTGGGAAGTTAACTAGGAAATGCATGGTAGATAAAGTCTGTTTACTCAATAAGGTTTGCTATTTAGACTGAAGTTAGTGCTGTCTCCAGTGATAAGAGTCATCTCCAGTGATTAAAAGTATCCTCCTCTTCCTGGTGCTAGAAAGGGAGACATCTTTACATATAGAAATTTGTGCTTCTTTTACCAAGGGAAATTTATCCCCTCCTTTTAGGCAGTAAGGGGAGGGCAGAGAGTTCCTCCTGTGTCTGCAATTTTTTAATTGCCTTTAGCTCAAAATAATCCTTAAGCCAAAGTGGCATATTTTGGGGTGTCATATTCTGATCTCCTCCATCAGCTAAGGAGGTTCTGATTTCCAACAGAGTGGTGTGTGGAAACTATAAAGTGGAATAGATAAATTACATAAAGCGAACACTTTTTAATGTCTGTCTAAATGAAAGAAACCCCAATTTTATTTATGAATATACCTCCTATTCCCACCCTTCTTTATATCCCCATTGCCACTGCTGTAGTTCAAATTCTCAGTTCTTGGGTGGACTATTTCAAGAGTCTCTTGACTTATTTCTGTTTTCCATTATTTTCTCCCTTTAAGCTAGTCTATAAAACCTTGTTAGATTACTTTTCTGTAAATATAACCATCAATGTGTCGCTCTCCTGCTCAGAAGCCCAAACCGCTTCTCAATCCCTCCAGGATAAAGTCTAAATGTATTTTTATTTTCAAGGCTCTTTTCACTCTGATTCCCGATTTACCTACGCCACTCCTGTGTCCCCTTATTCCCTTACCTGCATATCCTGCTCTATTTAGACTAATTTGCTCAGTGGTCCTTAACTATTGCATGCTCTGGACATGCGTCGTGTTCTCCAGTTGGAACACACAACCTTGCTGCCTATCGTAAGCACTCCTCTACACTTCATGGACTGCTCGAGTAGCATCTCTCCTTACCCTCCTGCCTCACCTAGTATTGCCAAGTGTTTATATTACTCTTGTAGCTCCTACATGTTATCTAACTTGCTAATTATCTTTTATGTGTCTATTACTCACCTCTTCAGCTAGATTATAAGTTCTTAATAAGAAGAAGCCGTGCTTGATACTTCTGTGTCTGACCCTCAGTGCTTTTGCACTTGGAAAGTCAACTCTTTTTCAGCATTTAATGTTGAATGCTGATTCAGAGGCAAAAAGCATTCCATTAGGAAGCCCTCATGCGACACCTCTGATTGGTGGTTCCAATTACAGGAAGCTCACATGAGAAGCCACCCCCCCATTTGTTTTCACTCCATTAGGAAATTCTTTGTGTTAATTCAACATTTTGTCCTATGACCCATTAAGTAAAGCTACTTTGAAAGCAATTTAATTAAAACCCTTGCGATTTTGCAAGATTGCCAAAAATGCTAGTAGCTCTAGGCAGACCTATGACTTATAAAATGCAGCATTTTCAGATATCAGCATAGCAGTGGAGGAGCCCAGGAACTCAGACTTGTTTAAAGATGAAGTTCTGAGAAGTTCTTCCTACATCGGTTGAGGTCATTGGCTGGTAGACAGATTTTGCAAATATAGCTTACTGTCAAAAAGCTGCAACATCAAAAATATAGCCTCTTCTTCCTTACACATATACACACATACGCCCTCTCTTTCTTTGCCTAAATAAATATAATAGCAACCTGGGTGTGCCAGCACAGCCCAAGCAATTATAGTTAAAAACAGCAATTACCACTTTATAGCATCTAAAGTTCTTGGTTTTCCAAATGAAAAGTCACCCTGTTGGAAGCTAAGTTTTTTCTCCACCCAGAAAACAGTCATTTTCCCAGCAAAGATCAAGCGCTTATAATTCACCAGAAGTAAATGGACTTGCAGTAAGCAATAAAGAGAAAAATAAGAAACCTGGGTTCTGCCCTCAGGAGTTTATAATCTACTAACAGGAGGCAGGAAATATAAGATTGTTAAACTCAAGTTCAGGTGCCAGGAGAGATGTATACGTTGGAAACAGTGGTAATACACAGAAGGAAGGATGGGTGGAAGGGGAAAGACAAGTCCAGGAAGACTTCAGAGGAGATTTCTTAAAAGATGCTCAATCCATTCTTAAACATAAAATTACCATATGGTTCAGCAATTCCGCTCCTGGATATATAACCCCCCAAACTGATAACAGGTACAAACAAAAACCTGCACACAAATATTCATACTGGCACTATTCACGTGGGCCAAAAGGTAGAAACAACACAAACATCCATCAACAGATGAATGGATAAACAAAATATCATATATCCTTACATGGAATATTATTTACCCATAAATGAAATGATGTGCTGATACATTCTACAACATGGATGAACCTTGAAAACATTATGCCAAGTAAATGAAGCCAGACACAAACGTAACAGATTGTGTGATTTCATCTATATGAAGTATCTATAACAGACAAATCTATAAAGACAGAAAGCTTAATGGTTTCCAGGAGATGGAGCTGGTGATGGAAATGGGGAGTAACTGCTTAATGGGCACAGGATTTCCTCTTGGGGTGATGAAAATGTTCTGGAACTAGGTAGTGATAATGGCTCCTCAATTAGTCAATAACAAACACACATATACAGCTGACACAGGGATGGGGCAGAACACTGCAGGAAGAGGGGATAACACACAAATACATGCAGGCCTCAAACTGCCTGGTACGAGATTTGAGGTGACTAGTGCCATTAGCATCCCTCAGTCATAGTGCCAACCAAAAGTGCCTCTATGCATTTCCAACCCCCTACCCCCCAAGGGGCTATGTCTATAGGTCTATAGTGAAGAACTGCGGATTTAAGGTTGGTAAGAACTTTCTAAATTAAATGTAAATACGCCCTTCTTGATGAACATTTATTTATTTATTTATTTAAGATTTTAATTAATTAATTTATTTGACAAAGAAAGAGACAGTCAGTGAGAGAGGGGACATAAGTAGGGGGAGTGGGAGAGGAAGAAGCAGGCCACCAGCAGAGCAGGGAGCCTGATGCGGCCCGATCCTAGGACCCTGGGACCACACCTTGAGCCAAAGGCAGATGCTTAAGGACTGAGCCACCCAGGCACACCTAACAGGTATTTAAATTAGAACTGCCTTCCAAAGGAGGATCGTAGCTACTTGGCTCAAGGTCATTAAAAATAGGCAGGGCATTACTCTAGCATGGTATTAGCTGTGCTATGGTAAGTCTGCAAAGAACAGGCAGATTGACTGCTTAGAAGTTATTACTCTATTAGGTATGACATGTACTGAAATTCAGGAAATTGTATTAAAATATGGGCGGAAGGTAGTTTGTTATGTCAAGATAAAGCGTCTTTATGATATTTTATTTAAAGATAATCTTATAACAACACAAACTTGGAATGTGTCCCTGTTTTATGAGATACCTAAAACTAATTTCATGGGCCACTCTAAAAAAGATTAAATATTACATATATTGAACTATCCATGGATAGGATTCTATCCATCAAGTGATAATGGATGCTGTTGGTTGGAATATGGCAAGTCTTTCACAACCACATTTTCTGACCAAAATATTTCAAAAAGGGCACAGATGGAAGAGAACGTAGGGCTCACCTTCATCTAGAAATACACTTGTGAGAAGGGCAGTCCACCAACATACCTGTTAGAAAGTAGCCTCAGGCTCTTTTGAAACACACTTTACATCGCAAATTCAGCTTGGAAAGATAATGTCCACTCTCACTTGTTAAGGTATGACATTGGTCAGAATCCCTTTATTCGTTCTTGATTACCAGGATATTTAAATTAGAATTCTTTTCATAGGAGTATCTCAGCTCATCAATTCAAGGTCTTCAAAAATCTGCATCAAAGAATGGGAGAAAGGAAGGAAAGAGGGAAGGAAGAAGAGAGGGACTGGAGGAGTGGAGGAAGGGAATAAGGGAGAAAGTTGTTTAAGCAACTGCAATTTGCTGGCACAAATATATATCCCTGTAGATATGAACATGCTTTCCTCCTAACAGATGCTACTCTTGTGAATCCAAACCCCCACAACTGTGTAAGCGCGAACACTCATCTACACGTACTCACACACATCCATATAAGAGATTGAAAAAGAATCATTTAGCATGTAATTATGGCACTTCTTTCAGATGTCAGTCATTATTCAATTGTCTTGGTACCACCGAGGGCACAAGATCCTCCTTTCTGTCATCTGTATTGGTTCAGCCCTACCAATGTCCACTCTTCACCATTGACCTTCCCGATTGCCCCCATCCACTGTTATTTCCTGGCCCCCAAACTGCAACTTCCTCTATGTCCCTCACCTGGTTAATAACCTCATCGTCCCGCCTTCCTCTCAGCAACCTCTTAATTATACCATCTAATGGCTCTTTCTAGTTCTCACCTTCTTAGCTATTCTGCAGTGTTGAGTCTTTCAGTAATTCAAGAAATATTTTTAAAATATTTTTAAATTAATTAATCAATTAATTTATGTAGAGAGGGTAGAGGGGGAGAGAGAGGGAGGGAGAAAGAATCTCCAGCAGACTCTGCACTAAGGATGAAGCCTGATGCTGGGCTTTATCTCACGACCCTGAGATCATGACCTGAGCCGAATCCAAGAGTCAGACACTTAACTGACTGAGCTGCCAGGTGCCCCTCAGTCAAAAAAACGTTCGTTAAGCTCTCACTGTGTGTCATCATGGTTCAAGGCATTAGGGATACCAAAAGCAATGGGACCCAGCAGACCACTTCCCCTTCCCTCTAGTTTTCATACATTAAACATTAAAATGTTTAATTGTTCCTTCTTCCAAAAACCGAGCAAAAACCCCCATACCTGGAAATTTCCCTGAGATCTCACAGCAAGTTATCTCACTCCTACCTTTATAACATATGTCAGGTTTGCCCTCTTCTTCCTGTCTCCACTGCCACTATCCATTTCCCAACCACCATAACCGCCACCTGGACCCATTCAGTAGCTTCCTCACTAGGTTCTTGCTTCCACACCTGCTCTCTACACTTCACAGCAGACAAAGTGAGCCTTCCAAAAAGCAAGTCAGATGCTATTATTCTCCTATTCAAAGCTTCCAGGGAATTTCCCACACACCCTCAACTCCAAAATCCTTGCCCTGGTCTGCAAGGGCATGACCTGGCTCCTGCTTGCTTCTCTGTCCTCTTCTCATACTACTCCCCTACTAACTCTCTCTGGGCCAGCCCCACTGCACTTTGGCCCTACAGCCATTCTCTGAACACAGCAAGCTGCTTCCAACTCCTGATCCTGACACATCATAAGCTTTACACATGTGCCTGCAATGCTCTCCTCCCAGAGCATCTTGCAGCCACCTCCTCTTCTCAGCTTTCTACTCAAATGTCACTTTCTGAGAGCTTTTACTTATTCAATCAAAAAGTGCTTCCCACACTATCCTTCCCGCCTCCCTTCACTCCCCCAAACCTCATCACTCTCTAGCCCTTATTCTGCTTTATTTTCTCCATGGCTCTATTTAAGACAATTTAATTTCTGTGTATATGTTCTTTTACTTTAGAAGGCAAGATCTTTGATCCCAGGACATGGAGAAACATGTGGCACACGGTAGGAGCTCCAGCAGGCAGATTCTCTTCCTCATTTCCTTAAATAGCCATCCTCAGCCACCTTTTGTTCTTTGTACACTCTTTTGGACGTCCCTAAGTCCACAGCACTGTTTCTTCAAGTGTGATCAGTGCACCACCTGCATCCAAATCATTTGGGATGCTACTTAAAAACACAGATTCCTAAGCCCAAACTTAAATCTTACTCAATTTCTACATCCACGGGGCAAAGCCAGAAACCTGCATTAAATAAGCTTTCTGGGTAATTCTTCTGCTTAATAAGCTTGAGAACCACTATTCTATAATTTCAGTAATTACCTGTACTGATTTCCAAATCTGAGTTCTCATTCTTGTCTCTGAAGGATCCCCGAGGCTTGTTGACTTGGCTTACTTAGCATCTCTTGAATCTGTGTGCTCTGTTCACACCAGTCTCATATGGTTCAGGCATGTAAAGTTCATCTGAATCACTGCAATTGTTCTTGAGCTAGTGTCTGTCTGCTTCTTAAACCACTCACCTAACCCATTTTACTTCCCCTTTCTAAAACCATCCGTGGTCTTCCATTCCCTTCTCCTTGGGGCCCCCTCCCATCACTTTTTGGGTCTTGATTCTCCAACAAGGATCAATTTATGCACTAGTTTCTTCAAGAAACTTCTCTTGTCTCAGCTGAATATGCTCTCCCCCTTCTTTGTTGCCCGAAGAACTGTCATCTCTTACAGTACTTACTCATTTTACCTTTAGTAGGGCTATTTATTTATCTGTTTTATTTGCTATAAGTCATAAGTTCCATGAATGCAGGAAATGTGATTTATTCATCTTAGTATACTCCAGAGGATTCAGCCCAATAGTCATTACTCAATAAATGTTTGTTGAATGAACGATTGAGCTCATGTTTGGTTCAAAATACACTTTATCACTGTGTGTTTTTTTCTCTTCAAGTAGTTAAGAAAGAAACCCACGACATACTAATTCAAAAAGTGTGTATCATTCATTTCTGCTAGAAGAAAAACACTGACAGCCAAATACTGACATCCATTTGTGATAATGATCAATTTAGGAACTATAATGAAATTCAGAAACAAATTTATTATAATCAAGGTACATAAAACCATTTACTAATTATAACAAAGAGCAAAAAAACCTTTAAATTCTCAATCATGGTCACAAAACAGGATTTGAATTAAAGCAAAGACAAGCAGTCTGTTGTGAATATTCGATTTATAGAATAATTTAAAAAATAAGAATGGGGAGAGTTGGCATTCACAACTCCACCCTTCTAGATAAATTTTCCTTGTTGCCTAGTTTGGAACGACTTTGCCTTCTCTTCGGCAGGTGCAAAGCTTGAATGAACTGCGGGTGACTGGCACCAGCTGTCCACAATCTTCCCCACTGCAGCAGGTCCGTTTCTATTGCTGGACTGAGGGAGATACGTCCATGGTGTTGTAGCAGGGAATACAGGATGGGTTTTTTCCCCTAAGAAAATGATTCTATAAATGAGGCTAAGTATATCAAAATAAAGCTGTTAATGGTCCTTTTATATTATATTTTGGATTAAATAGCTTTTGGGAACCAGCCTGGTAAACTAGCCGTATAATGGTTTGGGCAAATGAATTTTGAATTCCTACCAATAAATCCACTTTTGAAATACCCTCTTTCTTCACGTTTTTAAGCAGCTGAAAAAAGTCGTCTCCTCTCTTAATTTAGTCCTATTGACCTTGCAAAATGGCTCTAGATCCTGTGGCCTCTATCCTGGGGGTGTGGAAGATATCACAAATACAGCATGTGCGGAATCACAGTTGAAACCTCATACAAGTGGCATTTCTTAGAAAGTAAGAAAAGTAAGACAAAAATGAAACTGTACATTAATGAGGCACTGAAGATAATTTTTGAAATGTTCTTTTTGAGATTTATTGCCATTGTGTGCTATTTGTGCAATGAACAATTTATTTCTTACACAGCTCACTTGAGACCTATGCTGTTGTTCTCATCTGCCCAGAAGTCATCAACTCACAGGTTGGAGGAACCCCAGAGATCATCTGGTCCAAAGCCCTCACTTTGCCTACAAACAATGAATTGCTTCGGTTTTATCTTTATCATAAATTCTATATGCCACAAATGTTCTGAACATGCTTCCTCTGGGTTCCAAATGTAGACTATAGGTTTTTATATTGAACCAGCTTTGTTTATAAAACTGTGTGTGTGGGGGGGGATTAAAACATGGCAACTCTTTGGATAACACTAGACAGAAAATGATATGAGAATCAACTCTATAAATTGGAATTCTGAAAATAAAAGACCAGAGACTCAAAATTTTAAATTAAGACTCTGCATGCCGGAAGAATAAATGGGAGATGACCCAACAGTAATGGCTTAATTCCCAGACTGCTTGGCACTTTGGAGATGCACTTATTCTTTCATGTAACTTTTTGGAAACTAGCTTAGTAATTTGAGCAAATAGCTAGAGGCCTCTCTATAAGAATTTTCTTTGTGGTTAGGAGTCTCTTTGTCCAAAAACATCTCCTTCCCCCAAGCCCCATAATTGGGAATTTATTATGGCACAGCAAGAGTGTGAGCAAGGGCCCCTGGTAAAACAGGGGAGTTGTCTTTGGGGGGTCTTTTTGTGATATAGGAGGGTCAGGGATATTTCTAGAGAGGGCAGTGGAGTTTTCACCAGGTGGTGGAAAAGATGTGGAGATAGGGGAAGGTGGCAGAAAAGCAAATCTCTTATGTGTGGATGCAGATAGAAAGAAAACTTGAATGACAAAACAGCCTCAGAATCAAACTCATTAATTTACTCTTCAGCCAGATCAGTTCCACCTCTATCCAAATTATAAATTGAAATTCCTTGTAATGTTTTGTTTTTAATAAGAGTTGTATCGAGGAGTGTTCAAAAAGACTTGAAAGCAGTTGATCTATTTTGATTCCCTCAATTTATATCAATTAAAAAACATTAATTAAGCACCTGCTACAATTTTGTGAATTGTGCTAGTTTCTGGGTTTATAAAGATGGATAAGAAATACTTCCTGCTCTTTAGAAAGACAGACTCATCAATGACCACAGCAGAGGTGAAAAGAGCTATGGGAACACAGATGAAGGAGCAATTAATTCAGCTGGGGAAAGCCACATAAAGCTGTAAAAAGGTAACGTTTGAGTCAGACTTTAACTCTGTTAGGAGTTTGTCAGGTGGACAAATAGGTAGGAGCACTCAAGGGCAAACATGCTGGTGTCATTGGAGTTAGTTGCCTGCCAGGAAGTGGGGGACACCAGAGGTGCTCTGGAGGGGGACACTGGGGCCAGGCTGGGAGGTGCAGTGGGCGACATGCTCAGTCATCACCGGTTGTTGATACTATTGTTTTAAGAAGAGGGGATGGAGGGATCAGATCTGTGCTTTGAATATGTAACTTTGGAAACAATATGGAGGTAGAGCCTACTTGAGAGACCTGAAAAGTCTAACTGGAGAATGAGAGCCTGGACTCCCAGCAGGTCTAGAACAAGGGCAAGAAAGGCTCACAGGTGGAACTGGTTGTACTTGGTGCTAAACTGAGTGTGAAAGGTAAGGAAGAAAAGGAGCCAAAGTGGAATCTTTGAGTTATTTCTTGGGAAGAAGGAGGGCATGGTTCTATTATTCTGTCTGCAAAGCATAGAAACTCAGCTTGGGCAAAGTGATAAACATATTACTCCAAGAATACAAGTTTGGGTTAAACAACAAACTGGAAAGCAGCTGGGCATTTGGAACAGGAGAGCTAGATACTCTGTAAATTCATTGTTTCTCTTGTTTTCCCTCCCTCCCACACGTACTCTTTGCTTCTTTCTGTGTTAATTTTTCCTCTCATCTCTGCTTTTTAAAAAACACCTTTGTTGAGGCATCACTGCAGAATTAACTCTAAAAGGTACAGTGTACTATTTGATAAGTTTTGAAATATGTACCCACCCCTGGAACCATCACCACAGTTAAATATAGTAACATATCAATCACTCTCCAATTTTCCGTATGTCTCTATTTCCTCTCTCCACTCTACTCTGCCTCTCCTCACCCTCCTCCTCCTGGCATTGACTAATCTAAGTTCTGTCACTCTGTTTACCTTTTTATGAGTTTTGTATAAATGGAATGCTATAGTAGGTTCTTTTTTTTTTTAAGATTTTATTTATTTATTTGACAGAGATAGAGACAGCCAGTGAGAGAGGGAACACAAGCAGGGGGAGTGGGAGAGGAAGAAGCAGGCTCATAGCGGAGGAGCCTGATGTGGGGCTCGATCCCATAACGCCGGGATCATGCCCTGAGCCAAAGGCAGACGCTTAATGACTGAGCCACCCAGGTGCCCCTATAATAGGTTCTTATTTTTGTCTAGCTCCTTTCACTCAGGTTGGTTCATGCTGTTGTGTATATCTATCGTTCATTCCTTTTTATTGCTGAGTAGTATTCCATCATCTCTGCCTTTTTCTCTGTGTTAATTTTACTCATTCACTACCTTGCTATCTCATGTGGAAGGAAGCCTAGCCCATGGAAGTTCCAGGGTTTACCTTTAATGGCATCTCCACCAAGAACTGCCTGATTCCTGTTCTGGTCCCAAGTTCAGGTATGCCTGAGGAGGGCTTGGACTGACCTGTATTGGGTCAGATACTCACCTCTGGGCCAAAGAACTGTGGTTGGAAGGGCAGGGACACATGAAAAACGTGGCAAAGCTATGAGAATCTTCTGGATGTTTTTGATTCCAGCCTTCAGCCCACATGGGAACATCCTTCTGACTTCCTTCCTTGTCCTTCAGGTTCGCACTGAATTTGTGAAATGCATTATACTAGGATCCATTCCAAATGAATCAAATATTGAGTGTAAAAGAGTAAATCCTTAAAGGAAATTTCCTGTATAAATTTAGAGTAGAGAAGACCTTTCTAACTATGATACAAAATCTAGAAGGCATAAAGTAAAATACTTAAAAATTAAATTTCATAAAAATAATTATCTTTGCTTAGCAAAAAAATCCTTGAACAGAGTAAAAATACAGATAACAAATTGGGAGCAAATTATCTGTAACTCATTTCAGAGACAAAGTTGAATGTCTTTCATATTTTAAGAGAAGCACAAGTTCAAACTACAGCAAAATACCATTTTTCACTATCAACTTAGTAAAAAGCTAAGTGTATTAATGTATGGTATTAGCAAGGAAAGGGGCAATGGGCATTCTCCTATACTGCTCTTGCAAATGTCAGCTGGGGCCACCCATAGGTGGGCAATTAAGTAATAACCACCAGAACTGCTTATTCATTGCAGTACTCTTTGCTATGGCAAGAAATTGGCAACAACCCAAATGTCCACCAATAGGGGATTGGTTCTATCCACCATGGACATCGGTACAGTGGAATACTATGTAGTTGTAAAAAGAGAATGAGGGTACTTCTTATGAATCGAATTGAAAGATTTCCAAAATGGATTCTGAAGTGAAAAACAATTAAACTGCAAAATAATATGCAGAGCACGCTCTCATTTGTTAGAAAGGAAGAGGCTGCGTTGTGTATTTGTATTTGCTTGTGCACACATTTAAAATCTCTGGAAGAATGCATAGGAAATATCGACATGGTTACCAGTTTGCAGAGGTGAGATGAAACGGGATACACTGAGGACAGGGTTAGAAAACAGACATTGATGTATATGTATTTATTTATATATATAAATCCTGTAAATGTATTGTCTGCTTAGAAGATTAAGTGATTTTTGACAAATTCTATTGCTTGGCTTAAACTGAACCAAACTATTTTCTTCTAAGCTTTTTTTTTTCTAAGAAAAATTTAACTTTTAGGTTTGCCTTAGTTCAGCAAAGCAGCATGTTTCCTTTAGGTCTGACTTCATCCTTTTGGTTTAAGTCCCTGAGAGCTACACATCTAGACCACATGGATACACGTATTAACAAGCACATGGGGGTAGGCACAATACATCAGCACGTGTAGACACTCACCTAGGTCACACACACAGAACTCAAAAACAGAGTTGAGTGAGTGGCCATCTCCATAGAGGAAGAATGCAGGGTCCGAGGAAGTGTGATTTGGGAGGTAACTGGAGAGGAAGAGAAGGTGAATAGGCTGAGGGCGGATGGGCTCAATAGAAATAGAATTCTGTCCCTTCATGTCTGTTGCCAAATTGCTACAGGTGCCTGCAAGGAGACAATGTTCTCTGACTCTGCAGATCTCAGAGCTGAGTCGCCTGGTTCGGCAGCATGGTGGGGGCTCATCCAAGAGTGCCCAGCTGGCCCCACCCTGATGAGTCCACGTTCTATTCTACATGGTCTTTAATTTGAAGCACATTGCAGAGTTCCGAGGATAGCCAAAAACCTTCTGGGCACATCAAGACCTATTACGACCTCTCCACCCTTTACCCCTGATAGCCAGAGCTAAGACCGGAAGAGAATGTCCACTGTGATGACCCCATTTAGGGAGGTGAAGGGATCACTGTGGCTCTGTGACAGATTCAAATGGACTCCTCCCTTCAGGTTTCCTTTGCTGGCTTTAAGGCCTCCGGGGCTAGAATCTTCATTCCCGGCTCAGGTACAGGGTGTGTCTCTCCGAAGCCTCCAACTCATTTTCTGAAACACCTCCCTTATGTCACCACTGGAAAATGTTCTCAGCCAGGTGCTCTGCTTGCCCTGGAGTGTGATCTCAGTCCTGTTCTGGAATGCTTCCAGCTAAACGTGAGAAACTCTGCTATACAGAGTTTTAGGTTCCTCATACTAGAGCTGTTAGGAGGAGAAATAGAATCATAAATAATTGCTAACACTTACCGAGCACTTCGTATGTGCTAAACAACTTCCCTACATTATTAATTTCACCTTCACTACTCTCTTACACTCCCCACGTACCACTATTATCCCATTTTATGGATGAAGAAATGGAGGCTCAGAGGTTAACTGAGTTGCCTGTGTTTGGAAAGTGGGTGAGAAGGAAACCAGTGTTTGAACTCATATCTGTATGATCCCAGAAGTTTGACTCTTAAGAACCATGCTTCACCCCAGAACACGCATGTGAAAACACTCTGCAAACTCAGGTTCTGCACACTTGACTTCTTGTTGTTCCTATGGAACATGATAATAGCTGGCAATTACTGGGTGCTTGCGATGTGCCACATATTTCACATATATTATCTCATTTAATCTTAACAACAGCCTTTTGAATACCTTACTGTCCACATAGGGTCTTCTTATTCAGGGTAACACAGACGATGCACTTTGAATACTGGTAGCCTGACACTGACACCTGCTCTTCTCACCACTGCGCTATGCTGTCTTCCCCTAAACTCAAAGATTCATGAAAAATATTCAACAAAGTGTTATTATTTCTGATTGGAAACAGAGAATGGCAGTATCCCTGGCTTGTTGTAGTTCAGAACTTTGGCACTTGAGCAGATCCACTTTGAGAAAGACAGAGGTGTGTGTAGTCCAAATCTTGGCCAAGTACTTTCTAATTCCTCCACAGTTTCAAGTCTTACACAGTGCTCTATACCCTTTCTATAAGACTGTTAAGGGTCAAGTAGCCAGCACGATTGTTCATTGAAGCACTCCTCTTCTTTCTTCTCCCCCAAATAGGTCATCTGTCCCATCAAACAGGTTGACATGTCTTTTTCCTGTGGGATTTTCTTCTGACTTCCCACGGAAGAGATTTAGAGTGAGTGAAAATTGATTGCTGGCAAATTAAAAGGCTTCATCTGCCATTTCTCTGCTCCTTGGTCTTCTGCCTTCCACCCAGAACAATAACAAGGGCGTTGTTGAGTAAGAGTGTGGCGGGCTGGTGTTTCTTTTCCAAGCCACCTGGTTCTGCAGCCTGTGCTTATACCTGGGGACCTGGAAACGTGAGAAAGAATGCTATACTCCAGAAGAACCTCGATTTCTTAAGTGACTGATGGGGCACCCCCACTGGGGTAAAAGGCTAAAGCATACACTATGGGTTCCTGGAAAAGAGAATGCAGATTTCCTCCTGTTTGTATCCTCGGCAGCTGGGAGAGTGCCTGGCTTAGGTGCAAACCTACCCTCAACTCAACTGTGCACCGATCAACCTCCACTCTGCCAGGAAACCACATTCAATTGTCCTAGGGTAATGGTTCTATTTGTTCTCCTTGTGCCACAAAACTTCAGGTTAGGCATGTATACAAATTGCATAATCCACACAATTACTCCTATATAATATCTAAGATTAGGGACAGACGGACCGGGGGAGGGAGGGAGAGAGTGTGAGAAAAAGAAGGAGAGAGAAATGCTGTTTTTCCTTGACTTCAAATTTACAAAATTCTTTTCCTTATTCTAAAGTCACGGTGCCGATACAGCATATGTATCTCTCAGACTCTACTATAAGCTTCCTGAAGACTGGGATATTTTTTTTTAAAGATTTTATTTATTTATTTGACAGAGAGACAGCCAGCGAGAGAGGGAGCACAAGCAGGGGGAGTGGGAGAGGAAGAAGCAGGCTCATAGCGGAGGAGCCTGATGTGGGGCTTGATCCCACAACGCCGGGATCACGCACTGAGCCGAAGGCAGATGCCTAACCGCTGTGCCACCCAGGCGCCCCAAGACTGGGATATTTTGTATTTACCTGTATCTCCCACAGGGCTTTGCGCATAATGCATGCTTAGTATCTATTTGCTGAATGAATGTAATTTGTAAATTTAGAAAACACTATTTCAATTCAGGAGTGTTTATTATTTTTCTTAGAACTTCCTGTATACCATCAAAATTTCTATGGATCTAACAGTGCTGATATCCAGTCCTATGCAAAGTTCCTACTATGTGCCAGGCACTCTTCCAGCTGCTGAGGATACAAACGGGATGAAATAAACCTCCTCTGTTCCAGGAACTCACTGTCTACACTTTAGCCTTTTTCTCTGAGGGAGGAGTCTCAAGCACCCCTCAAGGAATGGAGGTGCTTCTGGAGTGCAGAATTCATTATCACATTTCCAGGTCCCCAGGTGTAAGCACAAGCTGCAGAATCAGGCAGCTTGGAAAAGAAACACCAGCCCGCCACACTTGTACTCAACAACGCCCTTATTATTGTTCTGGCTGGAAGGCAGAAGACCAAGGAGCAGAGAAATGGCAGATGAAGCCTTTTAATTTGCCGACAATTAATTCTTTCACTTACTTTAAATTAAAATGTTCAGCCTTTCCCAGCCACTCATCAACAACTGTTAACATCAGTGTCTTTTCAGCATTGGAAGGCTCTGAGTATAAACCACCCATTACTTTGCAATGAAAGATAAATTATAGAACCTTGATTAAGCAGAATGCTCTGGAAAAGCTTTACTGGTTCATTGATTCTTCTGCTTACCAAAGACTTAGCCAGAAAACTTTTTTTTTTTTTTTTTTTTACTTTTAGCATTCGTTCATTCATTCGTTCCACCAATTAGTCAATGCACAGCAGGGGTAAGAGCAGTCTCTGGAGCCACACTGCTTACATGCAACCCCAGCTCCATCACTTGGTTACCTCGGGCAGCTTGCTTACCCTCTCTGTGCTTCTGTTTCCCCATCTATAAAATGGAAATGGTAATGGTACTTATTTCAAAGCATATTTACAAAAATTCAGTAGACTTACATATGTAAAGTCCAAAGGACAGCACCTAGCACATACCTGTTAATATTATTATTTTTGATTGTGCCTATATTTTATTCATCAAAGGGCAATCAGCAGGATAAGATGATCTCTGCCTTGCAGTGGATTCCTATGATTATAAAAAAATTCAAACAATATAGAATTCTATAGAATAAAATATGAAAACGTATCCCCATCTCCCTTAATTCTACTTCTCAGAGGCAACCATTGTTAATAATTTCATATGTAGCCTTCCAGGCTATTTTTCTAGGCATATGAAAAAATATATATTAACACCAGTTGTTCATTTTTGTAAGAAATACAATCATCTTGCTAAAAATACATCATGTACATTTTTACAGGTTGATCCATACAGACCAATCTCCTTCAAAGTGGCTGCCTTTGCCTTCTATAATATGATAAGCTATATATTTTTGATTTCATCCTCCTCCTGTTGCTGTGTGTTAGGTTGTTTCCAATTTTATTACTGATGCAAACAAGACCAAAAAGAACATCCTTATGCCCATAGCTTTGCACATTTGTAGAATATTGCTTCAGCATAAGTTCCTTAAAATGGACATTTTAGTCCGTTTGCCCTATGAAAGTGTCCTCTTTGATAAAGGAGAAGTAGAGCAGGGTTGAAAGGACAGCCTCAGACCCATTATGAAAAATACCCATCCTGTCTACACCTGTCTGCGGAGGCCCTCGAGAGAGTAGCCAATGAGCTGATACTCTGTTGTGGGCTTCGGAAATTGATTTTTTGAGTGAATCCGTCATGACACCTTATTTGGTTGTAGTTTTCCTCTTTCTTAAGATGTGGTAGAACATTCTCGGTAATAGAGAGCTGTGATTAGTCAAGCTGCAGGTAATTAAGGTCTTCCTCTTAATCTCAGAATCTCATTTACATCCCTTTTTTTCTCCTAGCCCTCCCTCCCTGAGGTACTGTGACCTGGCAAGAAAACCCATGACTCCATGACTTCCATTCTTCTCCAGATATTTGGAGCACCTGAACCAGGAAAGAAGAAGCAGGTGAGCAGAGGAGGAGGGGTGGAAGAGTGAAGAGAAATGGCGGCCAGAGAGGGATCATGATATCCTTAAACTGGAAAATCACTCAAGAGAACCTCATGTTGGAACTATCTATAGATTATGACAAACAGGAAATGCCTCTGGGGTCCTAAGCTAAGCTAAAGACATGCCAAGGGGCAAACCCTGGATACGTGAGTTAGGTTATAGGCTTAACTGTCCTGCAAAGAGTTCCAAAAATACAGTGGCTCAAACAAGACAGAAGTTGAATTTTCCTTTTGGAAGTGTCCACGGATAGACTGGCGATGCAGACCAGACATACAGCACCATTCCCTGAGGTCATCAGAGGTATAGCGCCGGGACAGCTCTTCCATCCATCCCACCTTTGGTTTAAGATGGCTGCTGTGGTGGCTGCCATTTCCCACAGAGGAGGAGAGAGAGTGGGGCACAGAATGTACTGATCACATCACTTCCACTCAGGGTCCAGTAGCAGGAATGGAATCATATGTCACTCCTAGCTGCAAGGGGCACTGGGAGATGTGGTTGTTATCTGGGTGACCATTTGCCCAGTTAAATCTTGGCATTTTATTACAGGAGAAGATGGAGGAGGAGGAGACAAAAGAGGGGGAGGAGTGGGAGGAGAAGGAGAAAAAGGAGAAAAAGAAGGAAGAAAGGATAGACATGGGGGTTGTTGTAGGATTTAGAGCTGGCATGGCAAACAAGGGGCATGGCATCAAGGGGGAGAACTAGCCTGCCAAACAAACCAATAACCACTGTGATTTGTTACGTTCTGGGGTCAATCTACTTGTTCAAAGTGCTTTCACATAATAACTGCATTTGATCTTGCCAGTAATTCTATTAGATAGGCAGAGAAGGGACAGGTATAGAAAGAGAAGATGAGTTGGCCAAGAACACTGAGCAAGGTTGGGTGGAGCAAGGGGCTGGGGCAGGGGAAGCCTGCATTCTCTAAGGAAGGAACAACAGACGGAAAAAAAGCTACAGAAAGGTCAATCTTCATTCAATTCAAGGGGACAGTTCCTGCTCGGGAGGCAGGAAGAAACCACCCCTGACGTGCCAGCTGTTGGTGGGCTGCAGGGCATGAAAGCTCTAGAGGACACTAAGGGCAGGAATGAGGGTTTCTGATACACGATGACTTCAGGTTTGTTCCATCCCTAGTCTTTCTGATTTGGGGAAGAAATTTCATCAGTTGGTCCTGAAAGATTCTGAGGCTTAGAAATAAATAACCAGTTCTTGGCTTACCCCCCAAGTCCCAAGGCAAGGAATGGGACTGTGAGCTGCTCCTTTGCTTTGCAAGTGTGGGCTGCCTGCCAGGCCTCCCCGATGCCCCACGCTCACCCTCACCCCCATCCCCACTGTGCAGCCCCAGTGCTCAGTAGAGCCTGGTCTCACCTGAATGCTACTGGAAAAGCATCCAGCACTCTCTCTAGAGAACTTGTGCTACTAGGAGCACCCTAGCCAGTTTGCCCTGGGCTCATGGCTGCCCCTACACTCCAGATCACCTGACTCAAATCTGCATTTAACCCTGATGTGTATGCACTTTCAAGGTCGGATGCCTGCTCTAGGAGACCCACTGCTCCCGTACAAGCGGCACACACAGCTAACCCCAGATACGGAGGCAGTTTCTAGAAGCTCAAGCCCGTAGGCTCAGCTCAGGTCAACTTGGCTTCCTCAGAGGGGCTCGAAGATCCTCTGTTGGTATCCGGCTCTCTTCTATAGGTCCTCACACCCACCCTCAAACGTACCCAGGCTTTACGGATGCTAGGAAGTCATAGCTGAGATCAGATTTTCACACAAGCACCTAAACTTCAGGTTATACACACCACCTTTGCCAAAGGGACAACAAGGCTTACTCTAAGACCCCAGAGAATCTCAGCCTCACAGAGGGTGACAGGCCAGAGCAAATGATGAAACCCACAGAGGTACGAAACAGCATATAGGCAAAGTGTATTATGAGGGTTTTTCTTGGACCCGTGCCTGATCTCTTGACTTCTACCTTGATATCCTCCAGGGCAGTGTTTTGGATATTTATTTTCATGGCTCCTCTAATTTGAGAAACAGGTTCGCTTTGTTGTGGTAAGGTCTGTGCCTTAAAGAGAGGGAGAGTAGAAAACAATGCCCTTCCTACGGGTTCCTCTGATTGCGCCGCAAGATTGTGAAATTCTCTCTAACAGAGTTCCCAGTGATATTGTTTGGGGTTGAGATGTTTGTCCTGGCAAGGACTGGGTTCAGTGGTTGTTACTATGGTTTGCTAAATAAAGAACTGAGCCTCGATGTGACCCCTGAATGAACATAAAGGAATTTGCCCCCTGAAATGGACACAGTGACTCCGGCCACGGCCCTCCCCGTGGCTGCTCTGAAGCTTGGCCTGCTGGAGCTGGTTGCTCCGTGCCTGTTCCTTTGTAGCCACTGAGGGCAACTGACAAACACTTGTCCGTCTCCAAAGTCAGTCCCTCTCGGGCGAAAATCTGACTTAGAAGCAGGAGCTCAGAGGAGGTTTAGAGCTGACGTCTGCCTTCCAGCTGACCAACTTCCCTCTCTCCCTCTCCGAGGTGCAGAGAAGCGACTCAGCTTGCCTCTCACAAGTTGCTTGCGGTGGAACACAGAACGTGGAGTGAACTCCAGCATTTTCCAAGCCGCCCTTTATCCTGCCATGCCCCCCCCCACTGCCCCCAGAGATGAGGTGACTTTGGAATGAACCCTAAACCTGTCTTGTTGCTCCAAAGCACCACCAGCTTACACTTGGGCTCTGTGTCCCTAACCAGCCAGACACATGCGTGTTAGACCCAAATTCTGTTTCTAGGGTCAGGGATACACCTCCCAGACCCAAATCATGGACTAGAGGACTAGATAGTGGAACCGGCCCAGCCAGGGGCACAGGGAAGGCATACAGGCATGTCAACAGAATTAGTCTCCTGTGCAAGGTTCTTTGAAAACTGAGGACACCGGCCTCACCTAACGAGCCACCTCATGCCCCCCTCCAGGAAGTGGGGAGCCTTTGGGACCGAGGGCCCAATATCGTGAGACATCATCTATTTTTAAAGAGATGCTAGAATTTTGTGTTTATAAGCAAAATCACTTGCATGTTAAATACTGGGTTACATTTTTAAATGGCTTTTAAAACACTGCAGACTGACCACAGTCCAGGCCCTGGACAGCATCTGCAGCCTAGCAGGGGGTCGAAGGCAGACAGACAGACCAGTGGGGACCCTGGCTCAGCCCCTGTCTGTGCCCTTGGGCAAGGCACCTCTCCCACCTTCAGCCGCCTCATCCATAAAGCCGGGATAAGGTTGGTGTTATCTCACAGCATTCTTGGGGAGATTAAGTGACATAATGTAGCCGAAGCACTTAGAATGCTGCCAGGCACATAATCAATACTCGATAAAAGTTAGCACGGCCGCTATTGTTACACTAAACCATGAAGACCTGCAGGCCCTTAGTCCGAGCTCCACCCAGAGAGCTCTAAAGCAGAGCCCGCATCATCCCTCACAGCCAGTTTCTGGAATAGCATCCTCTGTGGCGGAGCCGTCTCTGCTGAGCTCTCTGTGTCGGGGTGCCACAGCACGCTGACCTATCCCGGGGCACTGGACGGAAGGGAAGAATGGAGGCAGCAGGCGGCTTGAACCGCTCCGGAGAGTCTTGGAAGGTGCAGGTCCTGGCCGGGGGCTGTGAGCGTGCAAAGAGGAAAGCATGGCCTCAGTTACGAGGCCAGCAGTGTTTGGTCTGGGAGATGAATGTCCTTCCAGGAACAGCTCAGATTATCAGATACAAGAATGTGACCTGTGACCTGGGAGAAGTTTGTTCTGTTCTTTCTCAGCCAGTCAGGCCTACGTGAATGATGTGGTTGAGATTGAGATCTGGCCTGCAGTGCCTGACGGGGAACACGAGGCTTCAAAGGGGGTTGACAACTCTTTGGAATGCTGCCAACGAGTGCGTTGGGTGTTACATTCCCAGCAAGGTTGGGAAGGAGTTAGGAACAAGAGATGCGAACCTGACTGTGGGGCTTGATTTAAGGGGCTTTCGGTGCTTTTGTGGAAATTTCCTTCTGCTTCCTGAAGGGTCAGAGATGGGTTCTTCGGTGGACACAACAGCTGTGGAAGCAAGCAGGGCTTCCAGGGAGAGCACCCACAGCAGAGGAACGCGGGAAGGGCTCAGGCAGGAGGGACTGAAACATTGAAAATGGCCTTGAGAGAATGACCTCTCTTCTGAAGAGGTGTAAAAAAAATGCACTAAAAATTGTTTTTGCTTAATGCTGTCTGCACAAACCAAAGAGCGTGAATTACAGGTAGCCCCTACCTGTTGGGTAGCAGGTCAGGTCTATTTTCAAGATACATTGTTCTGTAGACACCACTGTACCGAATAGTTTATAAATTCCCGATGTATTTAAACAGTGAGAAATTCTCACTATTTCCAGTTCTTTTCAAGGACAAGGAAGAGATACCAAGAGAAAAGGTTTAATATTTATGCAGTGCCTAGAGTCCCTTGTTTCTAGAAAACATAGTATATCTCCTCCGCCACCCCAGCTCTTTTTGCAAACCCAGTTCTCTTCTCAGTGCCAGAAAAGAATTTATTATTTACAGGAATTACAGGGAAACATGCTGTAGCATAGTTTCAAGAGGTGGTACTGCGAGCTTGTTTATCAGCCAGTGTTTTGGAGTCAGACAGAATTGAGTTTCAAATCCTCCACTTTCTAGATGTGAACTTGGGCAAATTACTTAACCTTTCTAAGCTGAGTTCCTCACAACTCTAAAATGAAACTAATATAATATCTACCTCAGAAGATTGTTCTGAGAATCAAATGAGCTAGTGGATAGAAAGCACTTAGCAGGATCTGACACATATTAAATGCTAAATTAATGGTAGCTACTGTTAAAATTGCCCTTCAATTTGACTCAAAAAAAAAAAAATCCATGCTTTCAAACACAGGTTTTTCTTAAACTCAGGCATACCTATGCTCAGGATATGTTTGAATTTCTGGAGAAAGAGCAATGAAAAAACCACTCCCTCCTACTCTGCGTGGCTCATGTTGGAGTTGGGCTCACCCCGAAAGTGGTCTGGCTGTGCCGTCTCAGTGAAGGCCTCCAAAGATTCCTCCAGAAGCTCTGGACTGAACTTCAGGGTTTCCTGGATTGGAGCAAAACGGCATGAACTTTACACCCCTTCCTGATCAGTCTTGGGACGTGGGCCACCCCGAGACGAGGCTCTCCTGCCTGGGGAGGCTCTCTACTGCGGGGCAGCCGAGGGGCATCTGCCAACAGCATCCCCAGCAGCGGGGACAACCAGGCCCGCACTGAAAGATCAATGCACTACAGCTCAGTTGTGTTACTTTGTCTTTTTTTTTTTTATACTGTATTTTGCTTCCAGACAGCTCCTAACATGTCATAAACTAGCACATCTTTTTCATCTACTTACAGAAGGCTCTCAAGGAGTGATGGGCTTCCCTGCTCTGCGCAGGCCCATTTTTCACGTAATGAAAAGTGGCCTATGGCAAGTCAGTGACAGTGACAGGGACTCACACACAATTCTCCTGTCATTCAGCCCGGGCTCCGCTATCCCATCACTGCTTACTTCTTATTTGGCCACCATATCCAGGTGACGTGCAGCCAAAGCTGAACATTATTTTTGGTTTCGTTTCATGGAGAACGATGCCTCTGCAGGACTCTGCCTCATGGCCAGAGCATCATGAACCTTCGCAAGCATCCCGCACGCCCACATCTCAGTACCAGAACTAGGTTTAGGTGGGAGTGGATGAGGGTGTCCCAACCCCTGCCAACCACACCAAGCAAGGGGGTCTCCGGGAAATGGACAGCAGGGGCCTTCACACGCCTTACCCTTCCCATACCCTGCTCTCTGAGCTCTACTTAGGAACCTGCCTGGCTATCCCCAACCACGGTCAGCTCCAGGGACATCTTCACAAAAGAGCCAACTACATAGTCCAGGGGGAATCCCAAGTGCAATCACTTTGGAGACAGTCTTTTTTTTTTCTTTTTAATAGTAAATAATAAATTGATTTCGTAAATCTTTCCATACCCAAATTGTGGTTTTCAAAGAAGTGAATGTCACTGTTAACATTTCAGGCACAAATAGTTTCATTGTCTGACCAGGATGGACACCAATTTTGCATTTTCTGGACAAAAGACTTCAAACACGTGCCAGTTTTCACATCATAAAGTTGTAGGTTGCGTGTCCCAGCTGTGCCATCTTTAGAAGTAGTGTGAGGCTGCCATGTTGCCAGGACAGGATGTTTTGGTGAGAACTCAAGGCAAACTGCCTTTGGGAGGTGGAAGAAGGGCAGTAGTTCCTTGTTAATGGGATTAATAATATTTATTTTTTCTCCATTGCCCCAGGCACACAAGGTACTGTCCTTACTAAAGGTATAGATTTTGCAATTTTTCCCAGATTCCCTTGGAAACAATGTGCTTTCCATAAAATGTGGTGGTCTGTTCACCCTGTACTGACCTTCTGATCCTCTGAGTGTCAGGAGAGGCATGGAGGGTGCCATCTTGTCCCGGAAGGCCAGGTAGTCTTGGGACCTCAAGACATCAAAGGTGAGACATTGCTAAACTGATCGGCAGGTATGCAATTTCTGGCTCTGGTAAAGTTGTAATTTCAGCACTTCTGGAGAATTCACCAATATATGCTCTCTTTCTCCTACAAGAGAAACATTTCAAACATATAGTGTGTTAAATTCCCCTTCAAATACAGCTGGCCCTTGGGGTATTATTTTAACCTTTTGTTGCACATTAGGAAAGGAGCTCTGGGGGCCATNTTACTTTGTCTTTTTTTTTTTTATACTGTATTTTGCTTCCAGACAGCTCCTAACATGTCATAAACTAGCACATCTTTTTCATCTACTTACAGAAGGCTCTCAAGGAGTGAGGTGCTTCCCTGCTCTGCTCAGGCCCATTTTTCACGTAATGAAAAGTGGCCTATGGCAAGTCAGTGACAGTGACAGGGACTCACACACAATTCTCCTGTCACTCAGCCCGGGCTCCGCTATCCCATCACTGCTTACTTCTTATTTGGCCGCCATATCCAGGTGACGTGCAGCCAAAGCTGAACATTATTTTTGGTTTCATTTCATGGCGAACGATGCCTCTGCAGGACTCTGCCTCATGGCCAGAGCATCATGAACCTTCGCAAGCATCCCGCACGCCCACATCTCAGTACCAGAACTAGGTTTAGGTGGGAGTGGATGAGGGTGTCCCAACCCCTGCCAACCACACCAAGCAAGGGGGTCTCCGGGAAATGGACAGCAGGGGCCTTCACACGCCTTACCCTTCCCATACCCTGCTCTCTGAGCTCTACTTAGGAACCTGCCTGGCTATCCCCAACCACGGTCNTTGCCTGGCTATCCCCAACCATGGTCAGCTCCAGGGACATCTTCACAAAAGAGCCAACTACACAGTCCAGGGGGAATCCCAAGTGCAATCACTTTGGAGACAGTCTTTTTTTTTTTTTCTTTTTAATAGTAAATAATAAATTGATTTCGTAAATCTTTCCATACCCAAATCGTGGTTTTCAAAGAAGTGAACGTCACTGTTAACATTTCAGGCACAAATAGTTCATTGTCTGACCAGGATGGACACCAATTTTGCATTTTCTGGACAAAAGACTTCAAACACGTGCCAGTTTTCACATCATAAAGTTGTAGGTTGCGTGTCCCAGCTGTGCCATCTTTAGAAGTAGTGTGAGGCTGCCATGTTGCCAGGACAGGATGTTTTGGTGAGAACTCAAGGCAAACTGCCTTTGGGAGGTGGAAGAAGGGCAGTAGTTCCTTGTTAATGGGATTAATAATATTTATTTTTTCTCCATTGCCCCAGGCACACAAGGTACTGTCCTTACTAAAGGTATAGATTTTGCAATTTTTCCCAGATTCCCTTGGAAACAGTGTGCTTTCCATAAAATGTGGTGGTCTGTTCACCCTGTACTGACCTTCTGATCCTCTGAGTGTCAGGAGAGGCATGGAGGGTGCCATCTTGTCCCGGAAGGCCAGGTAGTCTTGGGACCTCAAGACATCAAAGGTGAGACATTGCTAAACTGATCAGCAGGTATGCAATTTCTGGCTCTGGTAAAGTTGTAATTTCAGCACTTCTGGAGAATTCACCAATATATGCTCTCTTTCTCCTACAAGAGAAACATTTCAAACATATAGTGTGTTAAATTCCCCTTCAAATACAGCTGGCCCTTGGGGTATTATTTTAACCTTTTGTTGCACATTAGGAAAGGAGCTCTGGGGGCCATCAGAGTTCTAGGCCAGTTTCCCAGATTCTCTCTTCAAACAAACAAACAAACAAACAAAAAGAGAGCAGAGGGTGGCTTATTACAGACTAATAGACTTCATGTCAAAAAGCATTAAATGGGTCAAAGAAAACACTTTAAACAAAGGTACAATCTACAGTAAAGATCTAACTGCTGGAAACTTTCTGTGGCACTAACAAGGTATGTTAGCAAAGTCCGAAAAAAAATGCTTGAAATACAATATTTGTAGGAGACTTTTAAACACACGTATCTCAAAGGTTGACAGCTGACATAAACAAAAACTGTTAAAAACATAAGAAATCTGGATCGTGGATAGAATTTTTCTTTTACAAAGAGAAAATATGCCATCTTTTCAAGCGTCTGAGGAACATTTACAAACAGTGATCATAAATAAGACACAAAGATGAATTCAATAAGTTTCAAAACATAAAAGTCATCTGAACCATTTTATTGTATAAGAATGTAATAAAACTAGAAATTAAACAAGCAAATAAACCAGCTACTTGAGGCAGAGGGCAAACTTCCAAACAGCTACTATGACAAAATGAAATAAACATTACTTAAAAATTTAATAATTATAAAAATTTTTAAAAATTTTTAACTGAGGTATAATTGAGATATAACATTATACGAGGCTATTTTTGAAATGATGAAATGAGAACACTTTTAATGCATTCAAGCAATAAATACATTGACCACTTACTGGATGCTAGACATTGTTCTAACAGCAGGATGTATAGCACTGAAAGACTAACTCTGTTATGGTCTTACGTTTTACCACTAGAGTAGCAGAAAACAGCTAAGAAATGAGTACATGAGTAAAGCAAGAAAATATCAGGGGGCGACACTTGCTTTAATAAAGATAAAACAGACTGGGACTGGCATGGGGGTGGGAGTAATTTTGGTTGGCATAGCATCCTTGAGATGGCATTTAAGTTGAGATCTGAACATCAGGGAGATTTCACCACATGAACTTGTGGGAAAAGAACATTCCAGCAGAGAAACAACCTTCATTATGTGTTAGAGAATTGGATGCAGCAAATGCAAAAACTGGTAACACTAAATATTCTAATAATTGAAGAAAGAATGGAAATAATTGAATTGTTAATTCAATTCAGGAAGTTAGAATAAGGGTAAAAAAATTCTTTAAAAAAGAGAAAGGAAAAATAAAAATAACCAAAATAACTAATATGAAAACAAAAACCAAAAATAGCAAGATTTATTTTTAAAAATCTGAGATTTATTATTTTGGAGGAAAAGTATAAAAGATAAGCATCTAATCAAAAATTGTTTTAAAACATAGATATAAAAATGATTACAGAAAGTCACCTAGGGTTCCCAGGTGGCTCAGTGGGTTGTCAGACTCTTGATTTCACCCCAGGTCATGATCTCAGAGTTGTGAGATTGAGCCCTGTGACAGGCTCCCTGTGCTTAGCCATCTCTCCCTCTCCCCTTACCCCTCTATGTGCCTGCACTCTCTCTCCCTCAAAAAAAAAAAAGATGAAAGTTACCCAATTTTTTAACAGAATTAAGACAGCTGTAATACAAAATCTGAACCACTCCCGCTAAAAAAGAAAGAAAGAAAGAAAGAGAAAGAAAGAAAGAAAGAAAGAAAGAAAGAAAGAAAGAAAAAGCATTATCAAACTTTAGAGCAATTTTATTTATGCATCTGGATTCATGAACCTACTAAGTTGAATTCACTGTATGTTAAATGCCTCATGCATCACAGCCCAAAAACCTTTATTGCAGAAATGAAAGA
>NC_048219.1:83303007-83304872 GCF_002007445.2 Ailuropoda melanoleuca
CTAAGTGTCAGACTCTTGATTTCACCCCAGGTCATGATCTCAGAGTTGTGAGATTGAGCCCTGTGACAGGCTCCCTGTGCTTAGCCATCTCTCCCTCTCCCCTTACCCCTCTATATGCCTGCACTCTCTCTCCCTCCAAAAAAAAAAAGATGAAAGTTACCCAATTTTTTAACAGAATTAAGACAGCTGTAATACAAAATCTGAACCCCTCCCGCTAAAAAAGAAAAAGAAAGAAAGAAAGAAAGAAAGAGCATTATCAAACTTTAGAGCAATTTTATTTATGCATCTGGATTCATGAACCTACTAAGTTGAATTCACTGTATGTTAAATGCCTCATGCATCACAGCCCAAAAACCTTTATTGCAGAAATGAAAGATTAACTTAGAAAAAAGTTAATATGACGTATCTTTTTCAGTGGTTAAGACCTATTTTATAATCACAGTGGATGAAGGAAGGCTTTTGATAAAATTCAACACTCCTTCTGATTCAGAGTTATGCTGGCAATTGGAGAGAATAAGCTAACTTGGACCTCTCACTGCACTTAACATGGAGAAATGGTGGATAATATACGCAACTAATGAATCATCGAACTTTACATCAAAAACCAGGGGTGTACTGTATGGTGACTAACATAATATAATAAAAAATATATAATACATATAATTAAAATAATAGTAAGGCTCCAAAGAAAGAAAAACTAGGTTCATAAACAAGGAAGGAACTTAAAGCCAGAATTATAAGCTAATGTAGTGATGACTTAAGAGATGGGGGGTGAGAGGTATGAAATCCTAATACTGGCTCTAATGGTCAAAAATCAGCATTTCTTTGTCCATTAAGGGATAAGATAATGGTTTGGGTCCTGCATAAGATGGGAGGATATGACTAAGATCATTGCAAAAAATTGGGACCTTGAAGTGTACGCACCCATCTCCCCCACCAGTGAACTAGGAACAAAAACACTTCATTCTCTGGACCAGAAAAGTGATGATGAAATTGGAATCTGCCTAGA
The DNA here is from genome assembly GCF_002007445.2 of Ailuropoda melanoleuca. Lineage (NCBI taxonomy): Eukaryota > Metazoa > Chordata > Mammalia > Carnivora > Ursidae > Ailuropoda > Ailuropoda melanoleuca. The sequence continues at coordinate 83,304,017 of NC_048219.1, forward strand.
ACTCTGATTAGAGGAAAAATTCTTCCTGTAGAAGCCAAAATATGGAGACTTTGGATGAGTGTACTTTGCATAAGTGTGGAGCTCAAATGTATGTTCCCCAGAAGGTGTAAGCATCTCCAAGTCAAGAAATTAATGTAAAAACTGTGTTGGGGCTAGCAACCCCTGGGACCCTCAGCAGATGGAAACACACTCTTCCAACATCAATTGTGGGAGTTGGCACACTAAGGCTTAGGGACCAAATACTGCCCATATCCTGTTTTTGTATGACTTGCTTATTAAGAATGGTACTTGCATTATATAAGGGAAGAAAAAAAAGAAGGAGGAAGAGGAGGAAGGGGAGGAGGAGAAGGAGAGATAGAGACGTTACTTCCGTATGTGAACTGCAAAGACTAAAACACAGCTTCCCCCTATCCACGGTTTCGTTTTCCACGGCTTCAGTTACCCACAGTTAATCACAGTCTGGAAGCAAATGATCCTTCTGAGGTGTTCCGAAGGTCAATAGCAGCCTAATGCCTATGCCATTCACTTCACTTCATCCCATCNGTTAAATGCCTCATGCATCACAGCCCAAAAACCTTTATTGCAGAAATGAAAGAATAACTTAGAATTAGAAAAAAGTTAATATGACGTATCTTTTTCAGTGGTTAAGACCTATTTTATAATCACAGCAGATGAAGGAAGGCTTTTGATAAAATTCAACACTCTTTCTGATTCAGAGTTATGCTGGCAATTGGAGAGAATAAGCTAACTTGGACCTCTCGCTGCACTTAACATGGAGAAATGGTGGATAATATACGCAACTAATGAATCATCGAACTTTACATCAAAAACCAGGGGTGTACTGTATGGTGACTAA
>NC_048219.1:83307179-83374683 GCF_002007445.2 Ailuropoda melanoleuca
GATGAAGGAAGGCTTTTGATAAAATTCAACACTCCTTCTGATTCAGAGTTATGCTGGCAATTGGAGAGAATAAGCTAACTTGGACCTCTCACTGCACTTAACATGGAGAAATGGTGGATAATATACGCAACTAATGAATCATCGAACTTTACATCAAAAACCAGGGGTGTACTGTATGGTGACTAAGATAATATAATAAAAAAATATAATACATATAATTAAAATAATAGTAAGGATCCAAAGAAAGAAAAACTAGGTTCATAAACAAGGAAGGAACTTAAAGCCAGAATTATAAGCTAATGTAGTGATGACTTAAGAGATGGGGGGTGAGAGGTATGAAATCCTAATACTGGCTCTAATGGTCAAAAATCAGCATTTCTTTGTCCATTAAGGGATAGGATAATGGTTTGGGTCCTGCATAAGATGGGAGGATATGACTAAGATCATTGCAAAAAATTGGGACCTTGAAGTGTACGCACCCATCTCCCCCACCAGTGAACTAGGAACAAAAACACTTCATTCTCTGGACCAGAAAAGTGATGATGAAATTGGAATCTGCCTAGAACTCTGATTAGAGGAAAAATTCTTCCTGTAGAAGCCAAAATATGGAGACTTTGGATGAGTGTACTTTGCATAAGTGTGGAGCTCAAATGTATGTTCCCCAGAAGGTGTAAGCATCTCCAAGTCAAGAAATTAATGTAAAAACTGTGTTGGGGCTAGCAACCCCTGGGACCCTCAGCAGATGGAAACACACTCTTCCAACATCAATTGTGGGAGTTGGCACACTAAGGCTTAGGGACCAAATACTGCCCATATCCTGTTTTTGTATGACTTGCTTATTAAGAATGGTACTTGCATTATATAAGGGAAGAAAAAAAAGNCTCCTGTTCTCTCTCTCAAGTCAATAAATAAAATCTTTCAAAATAAATAAATAAATAAATAAATAAATCGTGGGTGTAACCACATGGAAAGAAACTAGTCAAAGTGACTTGACTAGTCACTAAGGACAAAAAATTACATAAAGAATTTTTAAACTATATACAATAATCATATTAGTAGTGGTATCAATGGTATTATTGTGTGTACATTGTGAGATAAAGCAAATAAGTAACAATGATACTGTATTAGTCTGCTAGGGCTGCCATAACAAAATACCATAGTTGGGTGGCTTAACAATAGCAATTTATTTTCCTAAGACATCCAAAATCAAGGTGGCATTAGTTTGGTTTCCGGTGAGCTCTCTTCTTGATTTGGAGACAGCTGCCATCTTTCTGTGTCTTCACATGGCCTTTCCTCTGTGCACACGAAGAGAGAGAGAAAGAGAGAGGTGGGGAGAGAAAGAGAGAGAGAATCTTCTATCTCCTATTCTTATGAGGATACCAGTCCTATCAGATTAAGATGCCACTCTTGTGACCTCATTTAACCTTAGTTACATCCCTAAAGTTCCTATATCCAAATACATCACATTGAGGTTAGAGCTTCAACATATAAATTTGGGAGGGACACAATTCAGTCCATAACAAGTACCACTGAGAACTGAAATTTATGATTTGGGAGAAAGGAAACATGGATGCAAGCTGAATGAAGCTAAATAAAAACTCTGTGGTCCTGAACTTAAATGAAACTATCAGTATGAGCTCATGTTGCATTTTATATTCATAATTTATAATTAATATTATTTTAATATAATATATGATATATATTATGTACAATATAATATTTGTGTTGCACAAATATGTATTCCATATCTATCTGATGAAAAGGCTAGAAACAAAGACCAATCCACCAGCAATAAGACCATTAGTGTCCAGATTATATTCTCTAAATGCCGTTTCCTATTAAAACGAACCAGAACTCCTTAGAGAATGTTTGATTTTAGGCCTGACATGGGAAATGTACAAGTTGGACATAAAATATCTTGTCATCCCAGGTAGCAAAGAAGTTATTGAAGTTATCATTTCAAAGGACTCAGGCACTACCTTGAATAGTCTTCCCTTAGCCAAAGATGAGATCATTTGAATTTTGGAATTGATTTTGACTGCTGAGTATCTGAACCTGCTTGCCCATTCTGATGCAATTCTAAGAATTATCCAATATCCTTTAAATAAATTCTTCTTCTGCTTAAATAGGTAAGCATTGTTTTTTGTTACTTGCAAATAAAGAAAGCTGACAGGTACTTTGAGGAACCTTCCTTGCACAATGTAAAGCGTAATTGTTGTTCAATAGATATTGATTTCCTTCTTAGGATTCAAAAATCTACAATGACCTCTTCTCAGATATTAAAACTCTATAGGAAATTTCCTTTCCATATATGATGGAGATTCTGCCTCTGTTCACACCCCCTGTAGGGCTCCCTGATCTCCCCAACTTGAGGGAAGAATATCTGTACACTGACTGGTCACAGTCCAAGGTTTTGACTGGCCCCCAATTATTAGCAAGGGCCACTATGTTGAAATGTCAGCCCCCTTGCTCTGTTCTTACACTTTCTGCTTCCTATCTTCCCAGGACAAGCAGACAAAAGATCTTTTATCTCTTCCTCAGCACAGTGCTAGGAGGGTAAGTGAATTTAGTTCTCCTTGTAGGGCCTGGATTTCTCTATCTACCAACATGCCTAAGATTTCAAACTGAAGAGCAGTAAAAGATCCCACACGGACATCAGAGCTGAAGCCATGTACTCAAGCTTATCTTTTACCAGAAAACCCTGCACTGACAATTATCAGGTGCTGGCCTAGCTATTTATTTGTATCTGCTACTGTTCCTTAGCTTGCATGGAAGTCCCTTGTGAAACTAATAGCATGAAGGGACACTGAAAGGGCAGGGCTCACGTATTCCTGGGTTCCCTAGGCTGCGGGGAGAAAAGAGGTCACATCATCAAGTAATACCAAGCATCAAGTAATTCTCATTCTTATAGAACCACCAAGAAATGAGAAGCAGAAAGGACAAGAGAAGACAGCATGGGTGCTGACATTTCAACACAATGATCCTCAAGTTTATAATTAGGGACTCTTGGGGTGCCTGCGTGGCTTAGTTGTTAAGCATCTGCCTTTGGCTCAGGGCGTGATCCCAGGGTCCTGGGATGGAGCCCCGCATCGGGCTCTTCTGCTCCACTGGGAGTCTGCTTCTTCCTCTCCCACTCCCCCTGCTTGTGTTCCCTCTCTCACTGACTTTCTCTCTCTCTCTCTCTGTCAAATAAATAAATAAAATCTTAAAAATATATATATAATTAGGGACTCTGACGAGTGGGAATAAGGTAGAAAGAAGGAGAAGAGGTGAGTGGGAGGAGAAAGGAGGAGAAGAAAATGGCTTCCTCTGTGTTTCCCACTCCATTTTCCTTACCTCACTCCCCCTCCATTAATTCCCACCCACACATCCAAGGCAGAGAGTGATAAAAAGGGTAATGAGGATGAATCAAGTTCATAGGTATTTTATTGGCCACATCAGTCTCTTGAATGTACGTCTTGGGGAAGTCTCATTCGTACCTCTGGTGTGCTAAGAAGGGTTGTAGTCAATAACTTATGCCATCTGTATTCCAGATCTTAAGAAGAAACTTATTTCTTTCTCTTTTCCTTGACATGCTTTCCCTTGGATTCATCTTTTCTTGCCATCAGAAAGTTAAAGTATAGAAACTGAAGAAAGGTATATGTGGAGAGGTATAAACTTAGGGGAAAAGATGCTGAGAAGGTCATTTGGTAAACTTTTAATGTAGAGTTTCATCTTTAGGTTAGGCAAAAAGAATCCTTCAGTGGTTACTCTCAGCTTCTCAACGGCCTAGCATGGTGTTTGAGGCCAGAATACCGTAATAAAATGCACATGTTTTCTTGGCCCTGTCCTCTGAGCATGTCTCTCTTGTGGACCCCATGGGTGAGGGCACATAGCTCTGGGAAGAATGTGCCCCATGGGTGAGGGCATATAGGTCTTGGGCCCAACCCCAATACTACCCCCAAAGGAATACCATGTCACCTGAAACAAGCAATGTAGGTGATAATAGATTTGCCATTTTGTGACCATTTGTGGCTAATGCCGTGGCAGGTGACTGCAGGGCTCTCAGCCTAGCTGAGCAGTAGCTGCTCATAGGGATCAGAGGGAGCAAACACACAACTGTGAGGAGGCCCTGCTCTTGAAGATTGTTACTCCGATCCCAGGGCTGCCTCTTTGCTGGCCGTGCCTCACTGCTTTCTGCTGTCTTCATCAGCCATTTCCTGATGGGTCTCCAGGAGCTCCCCAACCTGTTTCCTATGTGAGCTCTGGGAAATTCATATTGGCTTGATGATGACCTCCAACAACAGGACCTCGAGTTCTACAGGTGATATGGTCGAAATGTGAATGGGTCACTTTGCTTGGGAGATGATGCTCTCAAGGCAAGCTTCCAGACTGTAGCTGCCTTATCTTAGGTGTTTGTTCCCAAGTCACCACAGGGGCCTGAGATGCCATCCCAGGTCCTCTGCTTCCCTCTTCTGGTCAATTGAAGGGAATCTTCATAGCCATTTAGAGTTCAGGGAAAGGAGTACCATAATGGGAACTCGTAATCAAATCAAATCATAATCTCCAAATAATCACTTTCAATTCACAAAAAGCTACAGCCGGGAAGTGGGATTGTTAAAGATAACATTATTACATTTCAAATATGCTCACACCAAGACAGTCCTGACATCTACTATACTGTATAGACCTACTGGGAAGATGTTAGTTAAATCAGCAATTCCTAAATGTGACGTCAATGTGCTTTTAAATCTTAGGTAGGCTGAAGTAAGTTACACAGATTCCTTTACTACAAAATTTCCCAGGGCCTTTAAGTTGCTGATGTTCATTGGGAATCCCTGAGGGGGAGGGAACATATAGTTTTTGATCATTGAGTCCTTTATTAAGTTACATCCCAAGGGCTGGTGTTCCAACCTGCAGAACACTCTTGGGGAAATGTGACACCAGACATCAAAGAAGTGAACTTAGAAAGAGAGATCTTCACAGTATGAAATGACAGGTGTTATCTCACCCAAGCCAACACCAGAACCAATGAAGCAAATGACCAATCCCTCTTGGGCTATTGTAAGACTCAGTTTCAATCACCAAGCTCAAAGTTGGAAAAGGATCGCAAAGGTCCTAAAGATCCTTTGCAGTTCAAACTCTTCAATTCGTAGATAAGAAGACTGAGACTCAGAGCACTAGAAAGAAGGTAAAGTCTCAAAACCCATGAAGAAATACAATTATGATATCTATTTCTGGGAGTCCAGGACTTATGACCATTTTGCCCAGAGGAGCTATCCATGGCAAAGAATCTGCATTTTTACATATTGGATTAGTAGGTAGAAAAAAATACTTAGTTTAGAAGAACATATATCATCAGGCCATCCCCTTCACTGGAAAGATTTTGCAGCATTGGACAAAAACAAGATCAGATTTATTGTTCATTTATAAACTCAGAGGGGGCACTTTCATAAAAGTCATCATCCTCATTCAAACATCGAATGGAAAGCCAGGAAATGGAGTTTGTGTTAAACTCCAAAGTGCTTTGATGTTTTTCATAAATGTTAGCACATTTGGGAGAGCACCATGGCCTTCTATATTAGCTAAGACTATTCTGGTTGCTAGTGACAAGAACCCAGATGGAACTGGCTTAGGCAGAACAAAAAGGAGTGAAGGGAGTAATTTAATGGAAAGCTCTCATCACAAAAGGAAGAGCTGGAGAGTAGGTGAACGAGCCAACAGGATTCTCCCTCTTTCTCTCGTGTGTGGTTTTCTGTCAGTCAGCTTACTCTCTTCTACTGCAGGTGGGAGTAGAAGAGGGGGCTTATGGCAAACCCTAGCTCAAAGCCTCGCATCTTTCCCCTCCAGAAAGGAATAGTCTCTGCTTGGGAAATGTTTGAAAGTCCTGGAGAAGGGCTCTGACTGGCATTGAGGGTTGAGGTGTTCCTTTCTGAGCAAGGGCCATAGGTCTTAGAGGCAGATAGCACGGTAGGTAAGAGGTTCAAATATTGACTCCCTTGCCTCCTAGCTATATGATCTTGGGCAAGTTATTTCAGCTCTTTTACCTCAGTTTCCTTATCTGTAAAGTGAGGATAGTAGTGGCATCTATTTTATAGGCTTTATGTGATGATTAAGTGAAATAAAACACAGAAAGAATTCTATGTAGTACCCGCCACAAGGTTAGCAATCAACAATCATTTCTGGTTCAGCTGGGAGCATCAGGAGGTCACACCTGAATCAATCACTATGGCAATTTACTGGAGAGATTAAAAGCATAAACTCTGTGGTCTGATGATTTGGCTTCAAATTCCAACTCCTGCACTTACAGTTCTACCTTATGCCACTTATTTATCTGCTCTGTGTCTTTGGTTTCTTCATCCATAGAATGGGGGCAATAATAGTTCTTGCCTTGTCAGGTGACTTCAAGGAATAAATGAGATGATAAAAGTCAATCATTTAGCATCTTGCTTGGCGCAAAGTAAGCATGCAACAAGTGTTGTCACGAAGGCTATGTAGGTGATCTGTGAAAAGATGGAAGTTCCCATTTGGATCCATGATATTAGAAAGAGTATTTCATTCATTCAACAGATATGACTGAGTGTTCCTGCTATGCTAGGCACTGTACAAATGTGGAGAATACACAGTGATGAACAAGCCCAACAAGACTCTGATCTCAGGAAGAATACATTCTACTAAGGCTTTTAGAAGAGGGCTATTGCTCTGGGCAGAAGAAACAATAAACATGCTATGCCTGACTTTCGTCAATAGCTATTAGATCAACTATTAGACACTGACTTTTTTTTTAAAGATTTATTTATTTGGGAGAGAGAGAAAGAGATTGTGCATGAGTGTGGGGAGGGGCAGAGGGAGATAGAGAGAATCTCAGGCAGACTCCACACTGAGCACAGAGCCTGCCATGGGGCTCAGTCTCACCACCCATGAGATGATGATCTAAGCCGAAATCATGAGTAGGATGCTTAACCAACTGAGCCATCCGGGTGGCCCTAGACACGGACTTCTGTCAATAGCCAGTCCTTTATAGTTCTTGTCTTCTGTATTCTCTCAAAACATGGTCACCTTCACCATCATATCTCCATCCCCTTGCAAAGGGATATCTTTTTCTATTCTTGGTAGATATTTATCACTTATTTTTTGTATACATGTGTGTATTGCATGTATAAAGTGTATTATATGTATACATTCTTTTTGGCATTTTAAAGACCTGGTAGATCACTTAACTGTCTAGGTATTTGGTAGATTTGACATCTTGATTAGCCTCCAATTTGGAGTATGTAGAACCAAGGGTGCAGAAGCTGGCTTTCAGCAAAGGGTAGAAGAATCCTTTTGAAAGTGATCAATAAACTATACACGGAAATCATTTCCAGCCGCATCATAGATCAAATGGGAAAAACAAAAACAAGAAGGCTAACAGATAATATTAGAGAACATCTTTATGACTTCTGGATCAGGGAAGATTTCTTACACATGGTACCAAAGCATTTGTGATTAAAAAAAAAAGAAGTTTGAAAAAGTTGACTATGCTAAGAACTTCCATTCATTAAAGCGTACCACCAAAAGAGAGAGAGGCAAACCTCAAAGTGGGAACATTTTGCAATGAGTCTAATCAACAAGGGGTTCATATCCAGAATATATAAAGGATTCCTACAAATGTATAAATAAAAAACAAAAACAGACAACACACAAGGAAAATGGCCAGAACGATGTGAACTGGCACCCCACAAAAGAGAAACCCAAAGAGACAAACATAAAAGGGTGCCCGACCTCAATAGTTAGCAGGGAAATGTACACTAAAATCACACTGGTACACCACTACAAGCTCACTGGAGAGCCAACACCAAATGTTGCAAAGATATTGAACACCATGAACTCTGATACACTGTTGGTAGAAGTGTAGATTGGCACAATTACTATGGAAAGCAGATTGACATCATCTAGCAAAATAGAAGATATGCATAATTTATGACCCAGCAATTCCCCTCCAAGTTATATGTCCCCATAAAACATATGCTTATATGTGTCAGTGTACATATTTATGAATGTTCATAACAGTATTGAATAATAGCCCCAAACTGGCAAGAACCAAAATGTCTATTAAGAGTGAAGTAAACAAGAAATTGTGTTATAGTCATACTGTGAAATACTATACCATGAGAGATGGAGGGGGGGAATGTACAGCTACATGACACATAGAAGACAAATCTTAAAGACAATATTGAATGAGAAGAGCCAGACAGTACAAAACACATACTGTATGATGAAGTTTATATAAACATTTTTAAAGGAAAAATTAAATAATTTTTAGTAGTAAAACTATAAGGAAAAGTAAAGAAGTAAAGACTACAAAAATCAAGGGAGTATTTAGCCATGGGGGGGGAAGGGTAACAATCAGGAAAGGTTTTTAGGATGTCAGTAATGTTCTGTATTTGTACAAGTAGGTTCCACAAGGATTTGTTTTACACGTTGTTAAATCATATCTATTTTTAAAGCTTTCCATATGTTTGTTATATTATACACACACACACGAGTCAATATATTGCAGACATACTGGACAGAGATAGAAATTAATACAGCAGGGTCAAGAGTAGCATTGTTCAAGTCCAAAGTCATGGAGATCTCTAAGAGAGGTCATCAGTTTGAGGATAATCACCATCCTCGAGCAAATACTGATGAGACTTGCTACTAGATAGGGCTAGTGGTGTCTTGCCCAACCGCATTACACATCCATTAGTGTAACTTGTTTCAATGGGTTTCATTGTAGAGAAAACACGTAGCAAACATTAAATCCATAGATTATAAATTAACAAGGCGAATAGGATCCTAGAACCTCTATCTGGGAGTGGATGTCTTTGCTCCACAGATTTATAGTTGGTGGAGGGGAGACTCAAGTGATGCATGGAGAATGCCAGGCATCAGAGTCTCTGCCTACTGGATACACTCTTTTCCTAGCATGCCCCCTGTTTACTGTCCCTGAGCAACTGACCTGCTCTCCAGTTGCCATAGCTGGTCCAGTGGGAACTGCAATCATTTCTGCCTTGAACTAGCACCTTCCACACTCTTGGGAGGCTGCCATTCTGCATCCTCCATATCCTCCCCACAACTTTCACGCTATGAAGGGGGGTTGTTGGTTGGTTGGTTTGGCTTTCACTAGAAAAAGAGAAGTTCCTATCATGGGCATGCCCCTCATATCTTGCCCACGATGCTTAGACCGTGGCCTCGTCCTGCATCATACTCATACTGCCCATCACAGCCTCCCCAGTGCCAGCAAGCAGGGGATTCTCCTATGCTTATTGGGCTCTTACCATTTTTAACCTTCAAAATGACCTACAAGATTGGTGCATTTTTATCCCCCAAGTGGGTTAGAGAAGTGATGTACCTCATTTTCATGTCTCTGTTTCCCTGCCCCTACCCAAATATATCCAGTAATTTTTAAAATATCTATTCTTGATTTTCACTGAAATAACATCATAAAAATGTTAAAATTAATTTTGAAAGTAAATTTAATCTCTAATCTTACCACTCTAGCATTTAAACATTTTTCCCCAAGGTTTTGCCACGTATACGTATAATTATTCTGAGTACTAGTCATAATGTATATGCACATTTGCATTTTTATGTATCAGAAGTAATTTTCTGATGCCTAAAAAACCTTCAAAATTTTCATTTGAGGATAATATTTAGTATTCCATTGAGAAAATAAATAATAACTTACTTAACCATTTCCATATTATTGGGTATTTAGATCTTTTTCAATTTTAACTGATAATGTGTGTGATACATTCATTAAAGCTAAATGTAAAACTTTACATTTATCCCTGTTACATTTAACTCCCTTAGTTTTGGCCTGTTATTGCAACACATTAACAGCTTTTTGAATTTTGACTTTTCTAATGTACTAACATGATTCATGGATTCGATGTTATTAATTAGAGCATTGAAATTACAGGCTCTAGGACAGAAGTTTTAAGAGATATATGTGCCAAAAGTTATGCACTAGAACGTTCAAAGTAGCATTAGCCATGATATTTTCAGTCTAGTAACAGCCCAAATATATCATCAATTGTAGAATGGACAAATTAATTATGGCATATTTACAGAATGGAGGACTATACAGGAATGAAAATAAGTGGACTACACTAGAGTAATTACCTTGATGAATCTCACAAACTGATGTTAAGCAAAGAAGCCAAACGCAAAAGAATATATACTGTATTTTTATAAAGTTAAAAAAAAACCAGATGACACTAATTTGTGATATTAGGTAACAATATACTGATTATCTTTAGGCAGGAGTTAGTGGTTGGGAAAGTGTACAAGTAGGCCCTTGAGATACTCATGAGTGTTTCACTTCTAGACCTGGATGATTACATGCGTGTGTTCACTTGGTGATAATTCATCAAGATGCACACTCAGGGTTCGTAAATTTTTCTGTATACATCTTACACATCAATAAAAAGTTTATTTTTATTTTTTTTATTTTTTTAAAGATTTTATTTATTTATTCATTCGACAGAGATAGAGACAGCCAGCGAGAGAGGGAACACAAGCAGGGGGAGTGGGAGAGGAAGGAGCAGGCTCATAGCGGAGGAGCCTGATGTGGGGCTCGATCCTGTAACGCTGGGATCACACCCTGAGCTGAAGGCAGACGCTTAACCGCTGTGTCACCCAGGCGCCCCAATAAAAAGTTTATTTTTAAAAAAATATTTATTTGAGAGAGAGAGAGAGCTGGGGTGGGGGTAGAGAGAGGAAGGAGAGAGAGAATCCTCCAGTAGACTCCCCACTGAGTGCAGAGCCTGACACCGGGCTCGATCTCACCACCCTGAGGACACGACCTGAGTTGAAATTAAGAGTCAGCTGCTTAACCAACTGACCCACCCAGGTGCCCTAAAAGTTTATTTTTAAAAATAGTGATAAGAATCATGAATTCAAGAATTCATAGTGATGTTAATGAGTATACATAAATAGTTTTAAAAAATAATAATATAGGATTAGAGCTATGTTGAGGTGGTAGACAGTGAGTTCAGTATGAATATACTGAAATTGGAAGGATGCAAAGGGACAAATGTTCAGTAAACAGTCATATACTTGGGTCCTGGGTTCAAGGCGGGGAGCTGGGCTGGGGAGAGATATTTGGGATTCATAAGTGTATTGATAGTAATTGGAACCATGTGAGTGGATGAAATCATCCACAGACAGGCACAAAGCAGTGGGAGGAGAGAACTGGAGGATTACCAAGACTTGTAGAAATAAAGCTCATGACGGAGGTGAAGGCATCCAAAGAGCAGTGGTAGGGAAACCACGGGAAGAGACTTCCAGAGGTGGGAATGGTCCACAGGGTCTGATAGCAGAGACAGAAAAAGCTAGTTAAGGCATCAGAAGACTCCACTGGGTGTGATAGCTGGGTCACAAATGACTTTGGTGAGAGCAGAAGCAGTGGCCTCCTCAGGTCTGAGATGGGTTGTCCACAAGGGTATCATCTAGGAAAATGGCAGAGTTTGGAGAAGAGAGAAAGAACTTAAATTAAGCCAGCTGCTGAAGTTTTCAGTGAATTTGAGGTAGTCTTCAAGATTTTAGGTGGGAGTAGTGGTAAGGAATGGTGAAGAACAATATAGCCAAATGGCATGAATACAGAGTAGTTCTGGTCTGGAAGGAGCACGGGGCACTGGGAGAGGACTGACCACCCATCCTCCAGCTCTGTGGTACATGGGGCTCAGAAAAATTCTCAGCCTCTGTTCAGGAGGCCATAGAAGTCCAAGTACATGCCAGGAGAGAGCACGGTTTCACGCCAGATCAGGAGGTGAAGGAAACATTGTATGAAGTGGTCCAGAGAGTCTTCTTATCATGAAGGTAATTCTGCTCGAAACCAAAGAACGGACAACAGTTCTCTCCATTTGGCTGCCAAACTTTACCTCTTGTGGTCTGAGTGGTTGTCTTTGTGTGCCCAATTACCCTTGTGTCCTCAGGCAGCATAACACTCCCCTCCCCCCTCTGTCTGATCACTTTCCCTGCCCCTTGGTGTCCAGTAGCTCTGCATGCTTGTTATTCCCAGTCTCTCTCTGAGCCTAAACCTTTTCTTCTCCCAGCCCCAAACTTCAGATTCTCCTTGGACTTTTCAGTGCCTTCTAAAGCCAAAGCCAGTTTCTCTCTCCAGGGGGAGGTTCAGGTGCGTTCTGTTGACTTATGAGCATATCACTACGCAGCAGAAGGCTGAAGATCTAGAAGCTGTCCCAGACTCACAGGAAAATTGGAGTTCTGCATTGATCGTTGAGAAGAAACCTGTCGAGAGGCCTGATTGCAGACGTGCACTCTGTGCCCATGACCATCTTGCTCAGAGCTTCCCATGTCCATGGGACTTATTCTTCCATGTGACTATTCATGGGCCTTGACAGGTGGCTGTGCAGGATGAATGTGAATCAGGGTTCTAGTCCTTTTCTTAAAGACCTTGATTTTATCCTCCACCTTCTCAGCAAGAGAAAAACGACCCCAAGCCACCTTCCAACTTCCTCTTTTATTTAATTACCTCATTCTCTTGCCATTCCTTCTCTTGAGGTTCACTCCAGTCGGGGGCAGAGGCTAGAGGGAGAATTCAGGGACTCGGAGTATGGGAAAAGCCTGGGGCAATGTCTCACATGCAACACGTGCAGGTTTCCTTCCTCCTGAAGTGGGAAATCTGGTGTGAGGTCCCGTCCAGTGAGTTCACACGGACTTCTGTTTCAGGCTTCTGGGGCTCATTCCAATAGAAGTTTCGTTCAATTAAAGAAGTATTTAGAAAGCACCTGTTGTGTACACACAGCAACAGAGGAAATATAGAGAAGAAACCTGTGTAGTAGGCTGGATAATGCCCCTCAAAGCTATCAGGTCCTGATTCCTAGAACCTGGATTATTACCTTATTTGGAAAAAGGGTCTTTGCAAGATGTGGTTAAATGAAGGATCTTGAGAGGAGACTCTCCTGGATTATTTGGGTGGGCCCTGACTGTAATCACACGCATCCTTACACACGTACCCTCCTGCAGGGAGGATGGGGAAGATTAGACACACAGAGGAGAAGGCGATGACAACATAACAGAAAGAGATTTGAAGAAATTGGTCTTGAAAATGGGAGTGATGTGGCTACAAACCAAGGCATGGCAGCAGCCCCCAGGAGCTGGAAGAAGCAAGGAACAGGCTCTTCCATAGAGCCTTCAGAGGGAGGGTGGCCCTGTTAAAGCCTTGATAGCCAGCTCCACAACAGTGTTAGAGTAAATCGCTGTGGTTTTGAGGCACCAAATCTGTAGTTATTTGTATAGCAGCCATGGGAAACTGATAGAGCATGTAACAGCTTGGAAACAGTCCCTCTCTCTGAAACACACACACACACACACGCACACACACACCAAGATAAAATAATACGGGGCGACAGGTGAAATCCAGCGTTGAAGTACATGCCATCAGCAGCAGAATCTCACGTGCAGGTGGAACCGTTGGTGATCACTGGCTACCTCCCACTCAGCACTTGCTTGCGGGCTGACCTCACACACGGCACCGCTTGTGGTGACAAGGTTCGGCACGAGGACCACACAGAACCTTGAGCCCAACAAAGACAGGAGTTGTGCTGAGGCTCTGGGAAGGAAGCCATTCTTGGCAATACTGTTGGGGCCGGAGCACTTGTCAGAGGTGAAGAGAAAAGGAAAAAAGACTGACTTCTTGTTTGAAGAGCCCCACTGGACAATGTCCAGAAGCACCAGCCGGGACCTCATTGATTTGCTGGCCTTGGGCAGAGCTGGAGGTAGCCCGGCAATGGGGAAGGAAGTGGGCTCCGGGGGTGGGGGGGTGACCACATGCTGGCAGGCCATAGACTCCAGGTCTCAACTTTGGTTACCATCAGAGCCCTGACGCAAAGGAAGATTTGTTTCATCTTTAAAAGGTAAATATTCCTTAACCGCAGAAAGGAAAGACTTCATCTAAGTCATGAGCACTATCAGTAAGAGCATGAAAAATGCAGCGCTAAGTCGAGAGAATGAATAAGCCCACTCGGCATCCCAGACTGGCGGTTTGTGAGTGGATACCCTCAAAAGGTCAGGGATATGGGATACCTGGGTGGCTTAGTTGGTTAAGCATCTACCTTCAGCTCGGCTCATGATCACAGGGTCCTGGGGTCGAGTCCCAAACCAGGCTCCTTGCTCAGTGGGGAGCCTGCTTCTCCCTCTGCCTTCCGCTCCCCCTGCTTGTGCTCTCTCTCTCTCTGGCAAACAAATGAATAAAATCTTAAAAAAAAAAATTTAGGGATATGCACATCTCCCCTCAAACACTTCTAACTCCCTTAAAGGATGATCCATTAATGCCATTAGTATCCATCAGTCTTGTGATCCTTTGGTTTGAGGGTTCAGGGCAAGGATTCTGGCCATTATATTTTCTGCAAAGACAATGGAAAAGGCAATGCTTCCATTTATAACTCAGAATGGCCAGTGTTACCTTCATAAAGTACTGACCCAGCAGTCTAGATTAAGGTCTCTGTCAGCACAAGCCTTGTCCACGTGACAGCTTACTTCCTGTTGCCGTCTGCGGTTGAGAACAATGGGAGCTATCCCGTGACCAGTATATATTATGCCACCTTTGATTGTGGTTGTGTGGCTGAATTAACCTTCTCGTGATTTAGAAGCTGATGGGTCTGAATTTCATTTTAGATATGACTTCCATGCTGTTCTCCTCCACTGGGGCAGAGGGATTCACTTGGAGAAGGATTGCAATTACTATGCAGATTGCTTTCCTATCATTTGATTGGACCTTCAGGAAGAAGGAAGGTCATTAATGTACCTCCTTCCTCCATTTCTCATTTTCGGGAATCTGAAAGCAGAGCCAGACATAATTCAGTATAATTCAGCCCACTGAGCTACTCTCTGCAGAAAATATAAATAGAGCACAGAAGTTCTGAAATGGATTGTAACCACAGAGAGAAATTCTCAAAAGACCCATTTCTTGGAAATAAGTCCGCCAAGTAGAGCTGGGTCCACGGCTCCTCCTCAAGGTCTGTATTCCTCAGACGGCTGTTCTGGCAATTTTACCTGCTTTGTCATCCACCTGGCAGTAAAACGTAAAGGAGGCCTTTCTCCATCTCACAGTTGGTGGGCACTCCCAGGGTGAGTTCATATGTCACCCTATGGATCTCTTTAGAAGGGGGCTGCCGTGTGTGTCAGACCCACGAGAAGCAAAATACGCCTTTTCAATGCCCTGCCCACCTTCTTCTCACCCCCAGAGCCCATTTAGCATCAGCAACCATCAGTAAGTCAAGTTCGCAGAAGGTGAGAGATGTGTCAGCCAGAAGCCCTGCTGGGGCTTTTAGGTCCTAGGACCTTGAATGGGACATAGCACTGATTCTGTTTCATTCTCCTGCCTGGAGCAATGTACCAAGAAAAACATAAAGGACACTTACTGAAGTATCAGAATCGTAAGAGCTCAGAAAGAATCTAAATATCCAATAACAAAAGACTGGTCAAATAAACTAGATCACATCTCTGTCATGGGATACCATGCAGCCCGTGAGAAGAAAGAAGTTGGTTGACTTACGCTGATACGAAATTACTTCAAAATACATTAGGTGAAAAAAGCAAGGTGCAGAAAGTATGTGTAATGGGAATACTTTATATAAATACAAAATTATATGTGAATATATAGCGTGTGTGTGCACGCTAGTACATTCATACATTTTTTTCTTAGAATTTTCAAGAAAGCCTCAACAGTGGTTTCTTTAGGGGGGATGGAGATTTTTCCTTTTCTTTCTTTCCATCTATTTTTTAATGCTAAGTATATATCACTCTTAATTTTTAACTTTATAACATTATTCGAAAGTTTCCCTGAACATCCCTCGGAGGCTCTTTCCAGGCTCTTCCTCTTGACTCCAGGGCAACCTTCCATGGTTGTACAGGCTCTATCCTGAACATGAGCACCCCGCCCAGGGGACACGTGGGGGCTGAAATCCAACCTGAGGTGTGCTTGCCTAGCTGTGAACCCTGGGGCCAGGTTGCATACACCCAGAGCCACATCTTTTTCTAATTCTCCAAATGCCACCATGCGATGTTACCTTTCACTGCTGGCAACCTTTTTTTTCTACAACAGTTTGATTAGGTTCTTGCTCCTAACGTGTACCCCTTAACTTACCTCTTCACACCATCCTTCACATCCTGGCCCTCCACCCCCTAATGTAGGTTTCAGTCAAACTCCGGATCCATCCGCTGCCATGTCCAGTTAGGCCTGAACTCACCCAACCCACTTGACTTACCTGGAGTGAGGCCAGGCAAACATATTCATGATGCCCCGACTCCAGCATTTGTGTGTGCCAATGATCACGCATCATTTATGGGCAGTCAGCTCTCGATTATCCACACAAATGGCAGTGAGCATTCGCACATAGCATCCAAAAACAGCAGATGATGTCAAAATTAGGGCTTTCGATAGCTGTCCTCAGAATGTGATCAGCGGTTTTTTAATATAGATTTTTTTCCCACCATAAGTCTGTTTGAATTAAAATCAATTTGTATTTTCTGTTTCATATCTGTGGAATGTAGCAGAACTGAAGAAACATGCAGCAAATCTACCAGAGATTAAATCAATCAGAGATTAAAGATTTAGTTGGATAATCTGTATGGAGGGCTGAGTTCACTATATCAACAACCCCACTTACGTCTTTTCCTATTGTTATATAGCAGACTTTCTGCAAAACTGAATATTCAGTCTAAGGCCAAAGTAGCTTTTCTTGAAAATATTTTCTTATTTTTAATAAAATGTGCATGTTTGTGGGTGGGTGGGGGAAGTCATTAGTGAATTGGATTTTACAAAGCATCCCTTGTCTTATTTTAGTAGTAACCACTTGAATCTCTAAGTCAGCTTCATCTGCTTTCGCTGGTCTAATCTTCAGAGGCAGGCATCACCAGCTTATGAACTTTTAGGATGATGGACCATGTTACCATTTAGTAAGGCTCATTGCATTGTCATAGCTACAAACATAATTAGAACTTCATATTGTGACTGTTGACTTTCAGGCCTAGGGTACCAGGAGAATGAGGTTTTCCAAAACATTCATTATATGCACTATGTGTGTATTCACTTCTCTTTTGTGATGGTTATGCCTGATCTAGAATAATGGCACATTTTATCAGAGTAGCATATAGCCATAGAATTAAGTTCCCATTTTCACGGAAGGGCCTCTGCATACGATCCCTCCTCTAAAAAGTATAAAATGGAACCATGTTTTCTGTGCCCATTGTAGCACTGAGAAGCATTAAGTTTTCCTTCCTTTTCTTTTCCTTATTTCCAGGGGCCTCCACTGCTCCACACCTGGCAGCGTCTATACTACAAGTGACCCTGGAGTTCATGCCGGGGAAGGTGGAGTCAGTACCAGCCTGGCCCAGGCCCAGACTCGGGGCTGTAACAGCAAATGGCAGCTTGGGGCTCACCAGATTCGTTGGCATAGAAATGTCATTTGGAGCAGATGTGTTTTCTGTTTTTATAATACAATTTAGGGAGATGGAATGGTTGTCATAGTGTAGGAGTCTGAGTGAGAGTTTCAGTTCAAGAAGGAGCTAAGCAGGAGCTTTGTACACAAGCAAGGAATGAGCAAGGCATGTCATAATTGAGCAGGAACCCGAAGCTTCCCCCTCACCCTGGACTGCAGAGACTTTGAAAAAGCAGCAATGATGGTTCCAGTCGTGAATGGCAATGCCATGCAGGGGTGACGCGAGTTGCTCGGTGATTAGAGAAGCCTGGCTTATAACCAGCTTACCGTTTCACACTTGAGAGCGGGAGTAGTCGAGTAGCGTTTGGCTGGGTTTAGAGCGAGGATCTGCCCCTTACACGTTAGGAGCAAGTGTATGGCCTCCGACAAGAGTCCCGTCTCCTCACCTCCAAAATGGGGCCTATCTAAGAAGGTGTCTGAGAGGGTTATGGATAATAATCTATGGGAAGGGTTTAGCCCAGTGCCCAGCACACAGTAAGTGCTCCATCCAATTGACTTATTATATTCTTAAGTATTTGAAAACAGTATGTCCTCTTCAATAGGCTAATCCGCCTTGAATATTTTTCAACAAATTCTCTCTTCATAGAATACACACAAGGAAACGCTAATCAAGCCCAGGTGAAATTATCATAAATTCCAAATTAGCGGGGGCTTAAATAAATGCAGTGTCGCCATTTTCTATTATCTGCGTTAATACTCCCCTCCATTTGTACCGATAATTGAGAGCTGAATGTAGTCTAAATAAAATGTAATGCCCAAGTGCAACTTATTTAAGGAGTGATTATGGCGAGAAAATGGTCTGTAAAAATAGCTCCTGTCCTTACATCACATCTCTTGTTCCCAGCGGTGTCTTCAAGCCTTCCTGACAAACAGGCCTGCCCTCCCGCAGACCCAGGATTCTATTCTGCCTCACACATCCCCAACACAACTGGCAGCTGAGTTCTAATTGCAGAATCTTCATTACCAGGGATGATTGAAACTATAAAAAGAACCCAGCTGAATTTTTCACATCCTGCTGGGTGAGCACAAGGACCAGCTCTCCTGTTCCTGCCCCCCTCCTCCCCCCAGCAATTATCCTCGGGACATGTGTGGTCCAGCTTCTGTGGGAAGCTCTGAGCGGTTGATAGATGTTACCTCGCTTTTCCTCTGAACCTCGCTCCGTGGAAGGATAGATAGATACGTCTGGCCTTCCTTCATGATTGCGGAGACCAGTGCTTCACTGCTTTACCTCCCTAAGTGTCTTGCCTGAAGTCACCCAGAAGTGTACAACCAGAAGGAGATAGCAGGCATTTCTCTTGGCCTCTTAGGCCCTCATGACAATATGTTGGTAACTCTATCTGCAAACGAGCCTTTTGCTGTTATATCCGTTCTCAGTTTAGCCCATCAACAAGCATTTATTAAGCACCTACTCAGTGCTCAGTACTGAGTCAATTGCAGTGAAGGGAGACACCAAGAAGCAAGAGGCTACCAAGGAATTTAAAATCTAGTTGGAAGCAAAACTAGACAGGACTGCTCCTGGTTCTATCGCTAATAGCTTTAAGAATCCAGGGAGTGATTTATGCAAATTTTATATAAAATTTATGCAAAATCTTTTTCTAACTACAAGTGTGTGTGTGTATGAGAGAGAGAGGGAGGGAGAGAGAGAAGGGCACATATGTCTGTATATCTAGAAAGAGAAAGACAGAAAAAGAAATGTCTAGAAGGACGTTCACCATAAAGTTAGTCGTAGCCATCTCTGACACCTGTGTAGGAAAATGATTAAGAGCCTAGTCTCTGAGGACATGAAGTACATTCAAATCCCAGTTCTGCCACGGACCGTGGGACCTTGTGCATGTTATATCCAGCCTCTCTTAAGTTCCAGTTTTCTTACAGTGGGGTTGTTATTGTAGCACCTCACAGGGTTGCCATAGGATGAACTAGGGTAACGGATGTGTGGAGAGCATTTTGCAGGCCTGGTGCCTGGCACTGAAGTGTAAGTGCTCAGTAGATGGAGCTGCTTACAGTGATGAGATGTTGGAAGAGGAAAGGCCCGGGAGGGGAAATCTTAGGGAAGATAAGACTCAAACTGGTTCCTGGAGAATGGTGAAGATTCAGATAGCTGGAGGGGAAGGCGGAGAGATTCTGGGTTAGGGGAACATTCTGGGCAGGGGCAGAGGCAGGAAGGAGCCCCATCTGTTCTCCAACTAAGAGGGGGCTATGTGTGAAGTGACAAAGTTGTGTAAGAAAGGGACCCGGGACAGTGGAGGGCCTCAGGGATTTTGGTTGTTGTCCAATCACAGAAAGAAAGGTCTTCAATGTATTTGAGCTGACAGAGTCTAAATAGTTTAATGTATCGGAAAATTGCCCTGTCGATGAGATTAAAAGGTGAAGCTAGATGGAGGAGTAGAGGCAAGATGGCGGCTATGATGTGTGAGTTTTAATCTCTTTGATTGCCCCCAACAGAAATAAAGACAATAACTAAGATATCAGACAAACAAGAAGGAGGCTGCCAGACCAGAACACAGCAGAAGGAAGACTGTTCTAAGAGCCAGAGAACCTAGAGATTACTAATAAGGACTCACCCTGAAAGGAGGGGATTTCACAAAGGTATTGAAGCTCAACGGGCCCAGCTGAGACCGTGAAGAGTCTATACAGGTCCCAAACAGTGCTTTATAGTTGGCATGTGGCCAGCTCCCGTTCACAGAGAGAGCCAAAACTGAAAAAGACTTCTAAAAGAATTAAAAAGAGAAGTGCCCGGGATGGATCATTGCCTGCCCGGACATTATTGCGAGGCAGGAAAATAGAATCCCCCAGGCCAGCAGAGGGCTGGTTTATCAGCATTTTGTGAGTCTGGAAGCCTGATGTGAGGGGGTGTGAACAGGTGGCACAGAGGCAAAGGTTCGACTGGGGAGATTCTTCTGCCTTCCTGCCAAGGGAGTAGAACTCCTAAGAGAAAACCGTGGGGACAAGCGGGTCAAGGTCACCTTGGGAGGAGGCAGTAGTCAGGGTTGGCCAAACCCAGACTCCGAGCCATTGATTCTCCTCCCTGGGGAGCTCTTTCCATCCTCGGTTAAGTCAGCAGGAATGACACAAACGAGAGGCTAACTATAGGCTTCTCCCCACACATAAGGGCATATAAACAGCCAAGCAGCTGACATCTATATGGAATGAAAAAAAAAAATCATGGAGAAAAATGCCAGACAGCAGAGAAGCATGAACACTATTAAAAGAAAAGGATACACGGAGTTACTCATGCCAGATGGGGTAGACAGAGAAAAGAAATTGAAATAAGTACGATATCTACTATCAAAGACGATATTGCTAACATGAAGTGAATATGATAATTTTTGTTTAATGTGCAAGTGAAAATACCAGGTAGGAAAAACATAACCGTTTAACTCAATCCAAGAGATAAATAACAGAGTGGGTAGAGACAAATTTGAATTAGGGAGCAAAAGATGAGGTTAAGAAACTATCTCCCAAGGCATTGGGAAGAAAAAAAATAAGTGAAGAAAAATATATTATCAAAGGTAAGAGTAATGAAAGCTAGAAGTAGAAATTTTAACATCCACATAATAGGAGTTCCAGAAGGAAAGGAAAAATCTGCATGGAAGAAGACATGGCGGGTTGTAACACCACGGCCCCTCGGACCACAGCTCCCACAACAGTCTATACCCTCTCATACTGAGCTTGATCGCGTGCCTCACTTTGACCAGTGGGATGTCAATAAATAGGAAGCCAGTGGAGACGTAAGTACATGGGCCTTGGGGTGGGGGTGGGGGAGGGTAAGTGTGGCCACGTGACTTACTTAGACTGACGGGACATCAGTAAATCTGAAGGGGGCAGAGACTTAGTAAGCACTGTGCACACTGGCCCGACCATGTGAGGCAGCCTCATGTAGCCCCCTTGAGGGTGAAAGGGGTCCTGGTGTGAGGCCCAGTCATCCCAGCTGTCCACAGGAGCCCAGCACCCTGGATTCTCTTCCGCTGGGTTAACATCAAAAACAAACAGAGATCAGCCTTGAAAATTGCCTGAGGAGATGAAACCAGTTTAGTCATACAAGCAAAGCTTAATTTAGCTATTTTGCAAGGCTAACTTGACCTGGGTCATTTCTGGCTTATGCCTCTGAAAATCAGAAGCAGATCTCACTCTGCTTCCCAAGGTTGAGATGAGGTAATCATTGACCAATTCTCCATCATTTAAGAAAATTCTAATATTATAACCAATCACTGTGAAGAATAGTCACTACTTTCTCACTGTAAAAGCTGCTTTATCACATATACCCTGAGCCTCATTCCACGTTTTGGTTTGAGCTCCTGGTTTGTAAACCGTTTTTTTGGTCTGTGCACTGTAAACTTCTGCTAATTACTGCTTTGGTGACTCATTGGCTTTACTTCTGTTATTTTTGAACTTTGGACAGCAGAAAGCAGCCACATGAGCATGCCCAGTAGAAGATTATGCAGCCAACTCACACACTCAACAAGAAATCATTGCTCTTCTTTTCTGCTATGATATAAGGGGTGATTTATTATGCTTGTAGCAATAGATAATTGATATGAGGTATGGATAAATAATTAAATTTTTGAGGGTAAAAGATGTTAGATTAAAATAAATACTTTTTTGTCTTTATTTTTTTATTATAATAATATTTTTTATTATATTATGTTAGTCACCATACAGTACATACCTGGTTTCTGATGTAAAGCTCGATGCTTCATTAGTTGCGTATAACACCCAGTGCACCATGCAATACGTGCCCTCCTTACTACCCATCACCAGCCTATCCCATACCCTCACCCCCCTCTCCTCTGAAGCCCTCCGTTTGTTTCTCAGAGTCCATAGTCTCTCATGCTTCAAATAAATACTTTTTTTTTTACTAAAAGGCTAGTACAGTGTGAAAAGGATGAGCAAAAAAAAAAATCATCATCTAGGATTTATAGCATAAGGTAAGAACTTCAAAGTCACAAAGCCAATTTTATAAGCATGTAGAAATTCATGAGTTAGTTTGACATCAGCTTTCTCAATTGTGACACTGAAATCAAGCAGTCAATGCGGTATTATTTTCAAGGAATTCAAAAGAACTTCTAACTAGAGCTAAAGAATCCCATTTAAATGTGAGGATTTAATAAAGACATTCTTAGGTAAACAAAGCTACAGGAGCCTTAATATGCAAGAGCCGCTCCTAAAAATAGTCCTGCACCAAAGATGAGTGAGTCAAGGTATCAACTCAAAAGGGAAATAGTATACAGGAAACCAAATATATACACGTGTGTGTCAGTGTACTTAGAGTACCTAGTATATTCTTCAGTATATTTATTGTGTTTATTCTCTTGTTATGAATGCAACAGAATGTAACAGAGAAGAAAAACAAAACCTTTCCTTTGAAAAGGTTTCTAAGGAAGACAAATACACTGCTATCCTGAAAGGCCCCCATGAATGTGGACTAGGGGCATTGCGCTCAGCTGCAGCCCCAGATCATGGCAGCAGGGCAGGCAAAGAATGAGGCGCTCTCTGGCAGAATAGCAGGGGTGGTTATGAAGTACCTTTCATAGAATGACAGGAGGAATTTCTGACTGGATGGAGGTGGAGGTTGAGGGGGAGAGAAGAATGGGCTGTTTTGGGAGGTGAGGCTGGCCAGATGGATTAGGGATAGACGGTGCAAGCCTTTATAGGAAGTTAATCATAGAAAGGCAGCGTCGAGGATGAATCAGAAGAGAAAGAAAGAGACCAATTAGGCTAATTGGAGAAACACCCATTAAACTATTACAACAGTCAGGCTGAAGGACTGAACCAAGACTGTGGGAATTAGGATGGGAAGAGAGGAGTTACAGACAGGAGATATTAAAAATGTTGAATCTGAATGACTTGGTAGGTTAGTGAATGGTAAAGGAAAGGAAGGCTTCAAGAAAACGAGTTTTCTGGTTTTGTTTGGAGGTGAGTGGTAGCAGCATTACCCGAGATAGGAAATTCAGAGGGCGTTGTTCTAGTCAGAAATTAGTTTAATTTTGAATATACAAATATAGATGCTTTCAATTACACATGTCCAGTGGGTAATTAGAAATGTAGTCTGGAGGGGCACCTGGGTGGCTCAGTCAGTTAAGCGTCTGACTCTTGATTTTTGGCTCGGGTCATGATCTCAGGGTCGTGCGATCAAGCCCTGCATTGGGCTCTGTGCTGGGCTTAGAACCTGCTTAAGAGTCTCTCTCTCGGGGCGCCTGGGTGGCACAGCGGTTAAGCGTCTGCCTTCGGCTCAGGGCGTGATCCCGGCATTATGGGTTCGAGCCCCACATCAGGCTCCTCTGCTATGAGCCTGCTTCTTCCTCTCCCACTCCCCCTGCTTGTGTTCCCTCTCTCACTAGCTGTCTCTATCTCTGTCAAGTAAATAAATAAAATCTTTAAAAAAAAAAAAAGAGTCTCTCTCTCCTTCTCCCTCGGCCCCCCCTTCACGCCCACCCCTGCTCATACACTCTCACACTCTCTCTCTCTCAAAAAAAAGAAAGAAAAATGAATGTAGTCTGGAACTCGAGAGGTTAGGGTTGGGATATAGAATCAAGAACCATCAGCGTTTGGGAATGTAACTGATGTGTCTAAGACCGCACAGAAAATGAATATGGAAGGTAAATGGCAGGTGGTTGAGTTCTCCAGGAGACTGTGGTCCAAAGGCAGAATCCAGTCTTGCCTCTGAGAGGCTCAGGGTCTGCCGGAAAAAGGGAGAGCCACATTTGGCAACTGTCAGATCACATCTGTTTTCTGTGGCGTGGTTTCCTCACTGACTGACAATCAGAATACAAAAATATATGTAACACATCAAACAGGCAAATCCACTCTGCACAGATCTGACTAAATATTTAGACACAGCCAAGCAGTGACAGAAATTATTAAGAAATTGAAATTCCAATCACTAAAGGTGATCAGTGAAACAGAGAACAGCTCTCATTCCAACCCGACTCTCATCAACAGACTGGTTGGTCTGTCACTTCTGGAAGAGGGAAAGGACAGCTCAACAAATATGGAAGGTTCTCTATTTAACTGCTCATGTCTACGTTATCCCTTACTCTCCTTTGGTGAATTCTCTTCTCCTGGTGTCTCCCACACTAGGAGACACTCACTGGGAAAGTGAGTAAGAGCAGGGTTTAAGGCTCAGTTAAAAGAGTATTAAATTTGGCATCAGAAGACTGAGTTCAAGTCCTAGAGCCACTGGGTAGTACCTGGGCGACACAGCCTTCCTGAACCCATTCTTGTCTATAAAATAAAAATATTAATTCCTGACCTGTCTACCTCACAGGGCACTTGAGAGTCAGGAGTGAATGCCTGTCAGTGTTTCTCAAATTGTGTTCTTCAGGGCTGCGGGCTTTCACAGTGCTCCCATGAGAGCCACAGCTACAAGGGGGAGAGAGGATGGGACTTACCCACAGGGACAGGGCTCTGACCCCCTCATACCAGATTAGCTCCACTTTTATCTGCTGTGAATACTGAGCTGCTAAGGGAGATTTGTTTGAAACTATGTATCTACTGCTGAAAACATCCTTGAAAACCACTGATGTATGTGAAAGGGCCATACATAAGCATGAATTTTTTTATTGAGGTATAACTGACATATAACATTATATTAGTTTCAGGTGCACGACATAATGGTTCCTTACTTGGATACACTATGAAATGGTGCCCACAATGAGTCTAGTTACCATCCATCACCCTTCATAGTTATAAAAGTTTTTTTCTTGGGAGGGTATATATGAATTATTATCATTCTAGGGTAAATTCACTTCTCTGGATGAATGTTGGATGAAAAAGAGCATGTATCTGAAATGAGGTTTTTGGATTATCTGTGCCCTGCAATTTCTGGTGTCCTCTCTTGAACTTCATTATCAGATAATTAAGAATTCATTGTATGTGAATTTTTATTATAATAATTATAACTTGGCTCCTAGTACGATGCTGAATGACATCTCCTATAAGAACACAGACTCACTTTTTCCGATGACATCTGTGGGCTGGGTGCTGAGTAGCTGGCTAAGGACTGCTACCATCTTTCACTGTTCCTGGCTTCATCATGATTCCCCATCCTGCAGCTCACTGGAATTATCGGGAAGGGGCACTGTCCCAGGCATCCCTGCTCCAGAGACACCATTCAGGAGACTAAACTGCCCCTCAGCCCAGAGTCCCTATGGGAGAACTCCACATCCCTCCAAGTTGAGACACATTATTTCCCACCATTAGACGAGGCCCTAGAACAAGGAAAGACACCAGGGCTGTGAACAGAGCTTAGGTTTTCTGCAGACAGATCATTAATGACTTGGCTCTGTCTTGGTGTGTCTTAATAGGGTTCCCAGGAGCTCAGGAGCTGAGTGGTGTGTAGTGCTTATCTGCCCCGTAAAGGGAAATGGGTTGACAAAGGAAACATTTCAGACCTGCTTTAGTTTTAAAAAGAGTGGCATAAATCCCGATCAGGCAGTGCCCACGGAAGCTGGAGGCAGTTAATTACTATTCACATAGAAGAACATCATGAGTTACCCACGAGTCTCTCCTTTTCGGCAATAACACCCAGGAAATGCCAGTCAGAAATAAAGGGGACATTTAATTTAAGAAAGCTCTTAAATGCTTAATTAGCTTAGCCTCTGGAGACTGCAGGCCTCTCCAGGCAGTGGCTTTGGAGTCAACTTACTTTCTCCGAAGTCTGTTTCCACGTCCTCGGGGATGGGTCACCCGGCAGCTTGTCCGTCTTCAGGTGTGGCTTTCTCTAAAGCCACCCGGGCATCCAGCCAGGACACTGGGAGGAAGCATTGCAGATTTTTCCATTTCTACTTAACCGGGGAAAAGGGAGGGTTGGAATAGTTTCCTAAAGTCATGTTCGAGGTCCTGGTAGCCTCTATCATGGCAGGAAAATGAGAAAAGTGTGGGGTCTCTAAATGATAAGTGTCAAGATCTTATGCAGGGACTACAGGGAAATTCCAGAGTCCTTCATTTGCCCCAAGCTGGAGTAGGAAGAGACCCAGAATCCTTTCGGCAGCTAGGAGAGCTAGAGGGTCGCAGCTCCCATCACCTTGTATCACAAAGGTCTGGAGTGAGGACCATGGTCCACGCTGTCACGCCTCACTTGGGACTTTCAGAACCTTAGCAGGACATTCTAGTTGCTTCCTCGGATAGCTTAAGAAAACAAGAATTGCCACAGGGGCCAAAACATGATCCACGGAGCTTAGAAGTGGCTTTATCATGAAAACTCTGAGATGCGTGATGGGAAGACATGCTACCCCCCCAAAGCCTCAAACCCCAGATGCTCTTCGCTCATAGTGTCCAGCATGAGTATCTCTAAAGAGCCAAGTCTCCATAGTTCAGAAGAGCCTTTCTGCAGAACGGCCCGAGGAGAAGAAAAGGAAGTGAGAAAGAAAACCAGTATTTGTGGGAAATCGGCTTTGTGAAAGGCCCTGTGACTGGTGCTTTTACAAGGAGCTCTTTTAAGGCTCTTAACCCTGTGAATTAGGTATTATTACTCTCCATTTTCTAAATGAGGAGACCGAGAATCGGCAAGGTCAGGCACTGTGCCCAAGGCCGTGTCACTAAGAAGGGCTAGAGTGCAGTTTCTCTCTCTCGTCCATTACGTTCAGTTGCTAGATCTTATGGGTTCTGCCTCTTAAACAAGTCTCAAATCTGTCTCCTCCGGGCCAGTCTTATCACCCCGAGCCTTGTTCAGATCGTCACAGTGACGGCGCTCCTTGCCTTCCCACTTGTGTGACTAAGCAACCCCCCTCCGCCTGCCATCTCTGGTCCTGGTTTCACCTCTAAAACACAGTGCTCTCTTAGTATTCTACTGCTAAGAAACCTTCCATAACTTTGACGTCCACAAGATAAAGACTCAACTGCTCTGTGTGACTTAGGAGGCCCTGGGTAGCCTGGTTCCTGCCAGCTTTCCAGACTCTTCTCTGGCCACGCCCATTCATTCTAACTTGAAACTCCATGCATGGAACACTCTCTTGCAATTCACCAACAGGACATGCTGCCTTGTGCCTTGGGACATGCTGTTCCCCTGGACTCTGATGCCCTTACCACCTGCTCGAGACTGGACTGTCCTGGGAAAATCTTTTTTCCCCTACAAGTCCCCACTTAGAACATCACTTTCTCGTGAAGCCTGTCCTGATACCTGCAGGCTCAGAAGCTTCTCCCACAGTGCAGTACCTTGCAAACAGCTCGTTGAGAGCAGCGACGGCATTATACCATAATTGGCTCTTTAAGGGTAAGTCTGTAGCATCGCCAGACTGTTTCTGTGGACAGAGTTCACGTGTCTTTTTACGCATCGATCCCTTGCACTTAAATTTATACAGTGTGTGTGTGCCTGGGTGTCTCAGTCGGTTAAGTGTCTGCCTTAGGCTCAGGTCATGATCCCAGGGTCCTGGGATTGAGTTGCACATTGGGATCCCTGCTCAGGGGGGGAGTCTGCTTCTCCCTCTGCTCCTCCTTCCACTTGTTCTCTCTCTCTCTCACTGTCTCTCAAATAAATAAATAAAATCTTAAAAAATTAGTATAGTGTGCACATAGCAGGCACTCAATAAGAACTTGTTGAATAAAATGAATGAATGAATGAATGAATGAACATTTAAAACACTCATTGAATGAATGAAATGAAAGGACATTTAAAAAACCCCAGGTATCTCTGACTCAGGCTGCATGAATGAGACATCTTGAATCATTAGTAGCATGTTAGATGTCTCTTTTAAACACAAAAGGGACAAGAAAAATAATTATAGAACAAGCTTGATAGGTAAGATTTGCCTTTAAAACCAAGAAGTGAATATTGTCATTCATTTCAGTTTAATAAAATGTATGCATGAAATATTTGGTAGTTTTGGAGGGATGCTTCATTTGAACTTAACAGCAACCCAGTGGGAAAGGCAGAGGAGATATTTATTGTCCCCCCCTTTTTTTCCGATGAGGAAATTAAGGATCAGAGAGATTAAAGTGACACACCCACAGTCATCCCGGAGCAGAGATGGAACAGAACCTGAGAATTCGGAAGGCAAGTTCAGCGTTCTTTCCAGGGGGCCCCAGGTGGCCTCAACAGCAGGCTTTGATTGCTCCATTAACAGTGGAAAGGTACTGTGACTCTTCTAGCTTACCATTCCAACAGACTTCTCACCTCCCTCTCTGACACCAGGCAGTAGGGTCCCAGGCACCTCCAGACCTCAGGCAGGCAAACTTCAAGGTCCAGACTCCACTCCCTCAAACCCCCTAGCAAACAGCTGCCACTGTGGCTGCTTCGGCTGCTCCAATGTCTTAACCTTTAGGTTCACCTGAAGACTGTGGCTAGAGAGGGTAGGGAGGTCAAGGACAAGGCAAGGGTGGGAACACAGATGAGTAGAAAGAGGCAGACAGACCCAGGATCAAATTCTAGCTCTATCCACTTACTTTTCCATTTACATACCCAGTTGTTCCAGCACCATTTCCTGAAAACATTTTTCTTTCCTCATTGGATTGTTTTTTGGTTGAAAATCATTTGACTGCGTGTATAAATGGTCTATTCTTGGACACTCTCTTCAGTTTCTTTGACTGGTTGATTGATCTCTCCTCGCAGCACACTGTCTTGATAGCACAGCTTTGAAGTAAGTCTTGAAGTCAGTGCAAGTCCTCCAACTCTGTTCTTTCTCTGTACTTCTTTGGGCAGTCTAGGTTGTTTGCACATAAACAAGAGAGTGAGTTTGAGGATTTCTACCAAAAATCCTGGTAGGATTATGATCGGAACAGCTTTGAATCTATAGACCGATATGGAAAGACTTGACATCTTACCAATACTGAGTCTTCCCATTCATAAACACGGTACATCTATCCATTTATTTAGGTCTTTTAAAATTTCTCTCAGCAATGTTTTGTAATTTTCACTGTAGAGGTCTTGCACATCTTTGGTTAAATTTACTCCTGAGTATTGTATATTTCTGCTGTTATTGAAAATGGAGTTATAGGTTTTAATACTTTTTTCATTTTCCAATTCTATCTCCCAACAGCAAATGTGAACTTAGCTTGGAGTTAATAAGTCTCCTCCATTGCAAAGACGCTTTGCAAGAAAATTTGGAGGGACCCTAACAATTTTGTCAAAATAACTTTGTATTATTTTTCTTAAATAGGGATCCCCAAATTGTAAAATATTTAGACCACACAAAACTTAGATCCATGCCCTGTCTGATGGTAATGTTGTTGATCTCTCTTAGACCTTCAGTCTTCTTATCTGTCAAATTGGGATAATTATACCTACCTTCCAAGATTGTATTTCATTTTGGTAAAATACACCTAACAAAATTTACCATTTTAACCATTTTAAAGTATACTATTAAGTGGCATTAAGTTCATAGAGTCATGCCACCATTACTAC
Organism: Ailuropoda melanoleuca; assembly: GCF_002007445.2. NCBI lineage: Eukaryota > Metazoa > Chordata > Mammalia > Carnivora > Ursidae > Ailuropoda > Ailuropoda melanoleuca. The sequence continues at coordinate 83,336,985 of NC_048219.1, forward strand.
TACCTAATTATGGGACTTTTCATCACCCCAGAAGGCAATCTTTCACCGTTAAGTGGTCAGTCCCATTCTCCCCTCCTCCCAGCCCTAGGTGACCACGAACTAGCTTTCTGTCTCTATGGACTCACTTATGCTGGATATTTCACAGGAATGGAATCACGCCCTTGTGGCCTTTTGCGCCTGGCTTCTTTCACTTAGCATAATGTGGTCAAGAGTCATCTATGCTGTAGTGTGTGTCAACACTCCATTTCTTGTCATGGCGGACTAATTTTCTGCGAGACTACACCACACGTTATTTAGCTGTTCATCTATGGATGTACATTTGCATGGTTTCCATCTTTTGGCTATTATGAATAGTGTGGCTATGAACACGAGCAGGCAATTTTTTTTAACCACATTTTTTTCCAGTTCTTTGGGGTGTGTATCCAGGAGTGGAATTGCTGGGTCATATGGGAATTCCAAGTTTAACTCACTGAGGAGATGCCAAACTGTTTTCCCTCGCAGGGTAATTTTCAGGATCAAATGAGTCAATGCATTTGTAAAGCTTTTAATATAGTGCCTGGCACATAGGACTCAATAAATCATTGCTAAAAGGTATAATTCAAATTACTTACAAGTTATCGGCAATGGAATACATCTGTTGTAAAACATGTCATGTGTTGGAAGGAACAATTAGTCCCTGTTCGTCTTCTTCTTGTGTGGAGGGACCACCATTATAAGAACATTCCAAGACTCTCATTCCAACCCTTTCTTTACCTCTTCCAGGAAAATCAGAGTGACTTTCTATCTGGAAGACCAAACTGGGTGTGCCTATGCCATCCTTCCCTTGGATCTACATGCCTGTAGGGAGCATGTATGCAGTCTCCTGCAACTGAGCTGCCATGAAGTTTTAAGGGGCAGGTCCCTCTCACAGAAGTTTGAGGCTGTTCAGCTCCAAGCAAGGCTGCCGGAACAGGGTGGTAGTAAGCTTAATCTGGGCCAAAGTACTAGCAAACACACTTGCTAACTGGTTTAAACCACCTTCTCTACATTCCTTCTTTGTGAATAATAAAGATCATATTTTTGATTTACATCTCTCTGACCCCTCTTACACAATTGGTTCTGTCCGTAGTAAGGACAGGGAAACTGCATATTGCCCACCCCTTCCCCCCAAAAAAACCCCAACCTTTAAATTGAGATCAATGATAATGAATGACTATTTGTGTTTTTTCCTAGAGTTTTTTTGTTCTCTGCTTTCGGACAAGTTGGAATGAAAATAGAAAGGCTCTGGGCTATTCTGTGGTATTGTCATAGTAAACCTTGATATAGAAAGTGCTTGGCAAGCAATTCTCCATCATGGAGAGGCTTTATTTCAGAGTCCTCACATTCTTAAATTACCAACCTTGACATGGCATTTGTTTTCATCTCTGCACTTAATAGAGCATAACATCACATTATTCTTTTCTCTCCTGGGGTGAGTGTAGAATTGATAAGTAGCAAATGTTTGCTTTTTAATTCAATTCAATAAACATTTATTGAGCACCTGCTATGTGCCAGGCTTTTGGGGGGACACCAAGATGAGTAACCTTCAGTTTCATATACAAGTCACTTTTAGTCTAGTGGCAAATGAAGGAAGACACTTACATAAGCAAATACACGGCAGAATTTTGCTGATGTGGCTTTCCATGGGATTCAGCCATTTGGTTTCGATGATTAAAATCTAATACATCTCACCAAAGGAAATTGAATTCAGAATTTTCATTTTATTACTATTCCCATATTAGTTATCCTCCCTTCTGTCAGGCTGAGTTCCTCTCTCCCTTTTGAAAATGACTTGTTTTCTCTAGTTGCAAACATATCATGGCCTATTCACTAAAGAGTTTATTTCATCGCTATGAACCAATCCTTTACGTAGCCTGATTGTTTAGTTTCTGCTGCTATTCCTCAAGCGGGGAGCAGGCAGCATCAGGCTGATGAATGAACCAAGTGATAGATAAATAGAAACCCAGGCTCAGAGACTCAGAAAACCTGAGTTTTAATCTCATCTCAGCTACAGCCCGTAGAAACTCCTTTCTCCAAAGTCCCTTCCCAGGGTCCCAGCCCACACTGTCTAAGTTCACATGGCAGACCGAAAAGGGTGGAGAGTGATGCCCGCCACAGCATTCGCATCCAGGCAAACCTGGGCAAGAATGTATCCTGAAGGACAGAGAGAGGGATGTACATTCAAGGCCCAAATGAGAGACAGCTGGAGTCGAATGACTGAGGATGGGGCTTTGAAGCCAGCCTGCTCAGCTGAGAATCTTGGCTCTTTCCAGACCAGCCGTATGACTTTTGGTAAGTAAGGTGACTTGGTTTTCTCATCTGTAAAATGAAGATAATCATAGCGTCTGCTTTCCAGGTTTGTGGTAGGGAATAAAAGTGAGTTAATATTTGCATGCAGATGGACCAGGGTCAGGTGCATAGGTGAAACCCAGTCACGTATGTGGAACGCAGCAGGAGGGATGAAAGCAGAGACCTCCCAAAGGACACGGAGAGGGCAGAGTGAGGCGGAATGGAGTGAAACAAAAGAATGGGCAGAACAAAGGGAAAGTTATAAGGTGGAAAAGAATATGAGGCGAACGCATGGCTCAGAGTAAGGCAGTGACTACATGACAGAGTGGGGAGCGACAAGACTGAAACCCATTGATGTCGCTTTACGTGACCCTTTGCAGCTCCCTTGACCTCCCTGCACCTCTAACCCTTTCCCTGCAGAACAGACCAGAGCCAGTCAAGCACAGTGGTTAAATTCCAGCATCACCACTCTCCAGCGACGTGACTTTTGGCATGTCACTTCACCTCTCTGGGACTTAGTTTCGACATTTCCATGAGGATGCTCGTAGTTCCTACCTTATAGGTACAATGCGGTGGGGGCTGTGAGTGTAACGCATGAGGTCTCAGAATATCAGTTCGTATGTAAGAACATTTTCTAAACTTCAAAGGGACCCACCCCAAAAAACATTAGGGATTGCTATGTCCTTCAAACTGACATGCTGTTTTTCATCTAGACAGTGATATGGCCTAAACATTTTCTTTCTCTCCTCATCCAACTGATCTTGGAAACTAATTGAGAATCTCGGTCAGTAGAGACATTTCATAGCTTCTCTCTCTCCTCTCTGTGGGCTGACTTCCTAGCTATTTCTCTCCCTCTGGATAGCTGTAAAAGCAAGAAGTACTGCCAGGACAGCTCTTATCAAAATATTTTAGCACTTCTGCATCTGGTCCTGGCCATAAAATAGAAGTGAAGAAACACTTATGTAAAGCTTTCAGAGCTGTGAAGGAAAAAAGAGAGCTCTTATTTTATTGGCTCTGGTTCATATATCTCCAGGACAGGAAGGAAAAAATAACTTAAAGATTTAAACCAAAAAGGCATTCAGTGAAAGAAACTGAAAGATATGACAAGAGCACCCAGCAACGAAGATAAACAGGGAGAGGAAGAGAGAGTGCGTGTTGTGGAGTGAATTATCTTTCCCCTGGGCTCTGTTCAGCTCTGTGTACCAAGTAAACTAACGAGCTGGGCCAGCAAGAGAGCTCGGTGATCCATATGCTAAAAAACGAGCTCTCCTTGCTATCCTCCCCACACTTGCCCAAGCACTGCGCACCAGCGAGCCTCCAGTGTCCCTAAACCACTTCCTCCCGTTTTCTTCTCCGGCCCAATCCTTTCTGTCCCAGCCCTTCTTGTGGCCAAATAGGAAGTGGTTAAGAAAGACAGCGTTCATTTGCTAGGTACTGGGCATCTCCCATGTTCCAGACACGGGGCTGGGGTCTGGGGTAGGAAGACAATAAGCCAAAAGTCCTGCGTTCAAGGAGCTCTTTGAGTGATGAGAGAGAACGAACACTGGGGATGCACTGGGGGCACAGGTGGAGGGTGGGGTTGTCACTCCCTCTGAAGGCAGTGGGAAAGACGAAAACTTTAACTTGGCATTTCTTAGCTTAATTGTGTCGTATAGTTCTCATGATATCCCTCATGAGGGAGGCATTGTTGTTGGTGGCGGGTTTTTTTTTTTTTTAATCACTTTATAGAATAGGATACAGAGGTTCAATGTAATTATGTAACTTACTCAAGGCCAGGAATCTAAATTTGACTCCAAAGCCTCTGTTCTTTCCAGCAACCTTGTGCTGTTGGTATCGGACACACTGAAAATGTTGGTGAGATTCAGAGGTCGGTAGGAAATCCTAGGAGAAACTGGGTAAATATGTGGCAGTGTGGGAGGGTGACTGGGACAGGCAGGGAGGGGTGAGGAGAGACAGTGTCTGAAGAGAAAGAGAGGGAAGCAGTTGTGTGCTGAAGGCTGCCCTAACCCTTTCATAAGCAGGAATTTTGCCAGCTGGTTGTCAAGCCATGGGTCGCTTAGTCTGCCATAGGGGAGGATTTATAGAACAGAAATTGCCGAGTGTTACAAAGCAGCACCTCCCCCCTGCCCCATGTGCCCTTCTAGAATCCAGTTTACCAGCACACCACTGGAGAGAGAGCAAGTGAGCGAGTGTGGATGTTCACTGAAACATTTACAAACAATAAGTTTCTTCTTGGGGGAAACTGACGTCTCCAGTGGTCCACATATCTCCATTTCTAGTGGTGGGACAGGTTTGCAGGGAGTCCTGGGTCAGTCGGTGTTAACCCTGGATGTGTCTGTGCTAACTGACTTTCCTTTTCCCTCTTCAACCTGCTGTAATTGTCAGAATTCTTTGGGTGAGAGACAGAAACTGGACTCAAATGACCTTGAGCAAAAAGGGGCACTGTAACCAGGAGGACCAGGAAGGAGTTGGCTCCAGATCCCTGAGAGTCAGAAAGTACTGTCAGGTGCCAGCCTTAGATCTTTATTTCCCTCTCCATCTTTCAGCTTTCTTCCGGGTATTTGCCTTATTCTTTCCAATTGCAGAGGAGGTGGGAGCAAGGGAATCTAGAGTGGGAAAGGGAAGAGGTGGCCGGAGCCCATCAAGCTTGTGTCATCTCAGCATGGTGACCCCAGAGGGAAGAGACCACTTCTCCCTTCCAGAAGCCAGCCTTCCAGTTGCTGCTCTATCTGCCAGAAAGGCTCATCCCCTAGATATTCCCATGGCTGATTCATAAGTTGAAATGCATAATTTAATTATTAGAGATAATCAATAAATCTTTACATCCACTAATGGAATAAAATACAAATTACATAGTCAGCACAACTTAGGGCTTACAAGCTACAGGGATAATACAAAACAATAAAGAACAGCAGCCAAGTTAATTGACCATTTCCATTTTTATTAATTGGAGAACTATATGGCAATCATTTAAATTCAAATTTAATTCATATTTAATTTAATTTAATTCATATTTTGTGGATAATACATTTAACCATTCCAGACACTTTCTTCAGTAAAAATATTTCCATCCTGTTATCAGATTATTTATTTATTTATTTATTATTTTAAAACATTTATTTTTTTACTTTATTTACCATATTTGTTATTTTTAATATTAAAAGCCCAAGCAGTATGCGATACCGCTAGGCTTTCATTTTCTTGTCTATAAAATAAGGGTGTTGGATCACTGGTTGTAATACTTCATTCTATAGCCCTGGGGCTACGGGACTTCACCAACATTTTATCTCATTTCATGGAACCTGATGTTGACATAAGACTGTAATTACCATCCGTGTCCTTGGAGTTCCAGTTCCTCTCAGACAGCCTTAATGATCTTATCGATAAGCTTTACAACAAGCATGCATTATACATTTGAACTTTTAACTAAATTTCTGTTTTATGATTGTTTTAGAATGGTTTCACTTCCTGGGTAGAATTCCATAGAAGATTTTGTCGGGGGAAACGTGGCTTTACTGTTTAAACCACAACAGCAGGTTGAAAATTCTTGAGCTAGAGACGCTTCAAGGCTGTGCTCTGCAGTCAGACTCTGAGATTATATACATGCAGTATCTCCAAACCTGTAGTTCCAAGAAGTATTCAATTCAGGTCTTGTTCTAACTTTGCTCATCACCTTGAACAAACACCCTTGCAGGGCTAGCACCCATTCCCTAGACTATTTCTCAATTTTGGAAATTCACTCAAATTATCTAACAGTCTCTTTGCACTTTTAAAACTGTCACATAAGGGAAGAAGTTCATGCTATATCATTAAATGAAAAAAGCAAGCTACAAAAGAATGTGAATATGTCCTCCCCATCTTATAAAAATATACAGCTGAATCTAGATAGACAAATGTTAGATACAGATATTACAGATCTTATTACACACCATTACTATTCTAAACACTTTGTGTATATGAACTCATGTTTTACCTTCAATCACTCCATGGGGTAGATAATACTATTATTTTTATCTTACTGATAAGAAAACTGACACAGAGCCATTGATTATATAGCTTACTTGAGGTTATACAAATATGTAGAAGGAAATTTCTGGAAGTATTTGTTCTAAAAGTTGTGAGTCTATGGTGGGTGATGTTTGCTCTTTTGCCCGTGTATCATTTCTAAAAAAGAATTTCTATGACTTATGTAATAAAATGAAAAGGGAGGCTGTCAGAGTTTTATGTTCATTTTTCCTGGCGATGCTCTCATTCGGAGTTTGAGTGCTGGAGGCCTTGGGATCATACACTCTGCTCTGTTTGGGAATGGGCAATGGGATCCATTAGGATTTGCAGATGGTTCTGTGCATAATATGGGATAGTAGCAATTTTTATTCAGTTGGTGGGAAGAAGTGGTACGATAAAATGTCCTTTGAAAGAACCTGTGTCCTTGCGGACTGTCTCCCTCTTACTGAGGGTGAGTCTTCAAACTGCACAGCCAGGGTAGGCTAATTCTGTCAGGGCCCAGGCTTAGGTAAGACAGGCTTGCAGGAAGTATGTCTTCATTCATTGGATCCTTGAGAATCGGGGATCTGGCACCAGCTTGCACCAGTATTGCGTTGAAATGCTAGTTTTGATTTGTGCTATTTATCTGCTTTAAGTCTCTGTGTTTCATTTCCCCAGTGAGATTGTAAACTCCTGGACATCAGTGATGGCCTGGGGAAATACATCCTTATTTTTTCCCAGAATACTTTAAGCACAGAAAGTGTGGGATGAATGGTAGTTGAATGGAATGGATCCATCATATATGTAATGGTAGATTTGGAAAAATTGGTATTTATTTTCTGTTGTAGCCAATGGGCAATACATTGGTAATTTAATCCATCACTTTAAGGTAGTGTCCCATTCAAAACAGATCACTTAGACATATGTTCTAAAAACAACAACAAAAAGCCATGGTTGGAGTGTCTGGGTTATGCTGGGTCACACTGTGATGCTGCAAGGAAGGTATATAATTTTTGTACGGGATCTAAATTGCCAAGGTGAACCCCGCCGATACATACTTAATCAACAAAGAACAGAAGGGTCTTCCCCTTCTCTTCCTTTCCCTTCTTCTTCCTCTTCTCTTTTCCTGTCTAAACAATCCAGTCCTAAAGCCATTATATGACGCAAAGCATTATTCAGATGGGTGGTCTGGTGTGGGGTGTTGGAGCCCAAGTTGGATGAGAAGAACTCTATTTAGGGAAAGGGGCAGCCAACATACAGGGAGTTGATCGAATAAATAAATATGTTAAAAATAATGGGAGCCAGCTTTCTTACTGTTATGTAAGAGAATTAGAAATAAAGAATGGGAGGAACAAGAATGAACACTGTGGTGTTGAATTGATATTAGAGGTAGCAGGATAAGCTCACAGATCAATAAATACACAGAGATATGGAAATAAATTTAGACGTAAATGTGTTTATGTATATCTATGTCTACATACATATACATATATACGTGTGTGTATATTCTTAGATACATACATATTACTCACCTAAATATGTTTCTGACTGTTTCATATTTTCAACTCCACATTTACGTCACTTGGGATTTATTTTTGTGTACTGTGTGAGATGGGGTGTCATGATTTTTTTGACTGAATAGCCAGCCAATTTCACGAACACTATTTAATAAATAATTCATCTTTCCCCATTGACCTGAGATGGTTCTATTTCCATATATTATGTTGACTGTAAACATCTTAGAAAATCAACCTTGATCATCTCATTAATGATGAAGCATTGCTGACACATCTCCATTTCTTCTGCTCTGACATCTTCTGGGACATCAATCACTTCTTTCTGGCAAAACATCCAAAAGACGTCTTTAAGCTCAACATTTCCAAGCTAAACTGATCCTGCTCTTCCTCTTGACATCAGGAAACAACATCACCATCAGCATAGTCACCCAACAGACTCTCAGCTACGTCAGACCCTGCCTCCCCTCTCTCATATCTCTCCTTCTTTCCCCCTTCTCTGCAGCTCCTTCCTTTAGACTGCCACGACTTCCCCCTGAGCTGTTACAGCAACCTCTAAATGCCTCTCCCCTTCTAATTCATCCTTCACACTGATTTCTGCATAATGAATACAAATAATAAGTAATACATAATATTAATAATAATCTGAGCCTGTTTCTATGGCTCCGCAACTCAAAAACCTTCAAGACTGTGTGTTGTCTTAAACACCACAGCAGAACATTCCAGGCCGTGGTGGTTTATCTTCCAGCTACTCTTTCTCTCACCGGATTTGTGCTCTCGTCGCTCATTCCAAGCTCTGGTCCTGGGATATGCCAAATAATTTTCAAATTTTGTCTTTTTGCCCAACCTGGAAAATCTATTCTAAGAAAATCTATTCTCCTTTAAGGTCCAGCTTAAACATAACCCTCTTCTATGGAGTGTTTCCCTACTTCTCCAGTTGGGATTCGCTACTTCCCAATTGTCTTCAAAGCCCTTGGTGCTTGCATTATACTACATGTTTCATTATACCTCATATGTAAGTGCTACACTCCTTAGTTTTCAGATCTAGATTATACCTCCTGGAAGTGCGACCATGTCTGCTACCTCTGATCTATTCCTGTAGTTAACAGTTCTAGCCCACTACCTTGGACACCTTGCAAAATCGTTCAACTCCTTCCTTACTTCATTCATTCAATACTGTTTTACTAAGTGCCACCTGCACACCAGGCACTATTCTGGCACTAGAGATCTTGTGATTAAAGGACAGAGTTCTCACGCTCATGCAGTTTGCTTTCCAGAAGGATTCTTATTTGTCCTATCAAGACTCTATGACATAGGCTATTATTTTCCCCCTTTGAATTATTCCTCAAGAATGGCTACATATTTTGGTAAGTGGCAGAACTGGAATTCAAACTCAGATCTACATGATACCACTTGTCCCTAGCATCCTGCCTTGCTAAGATAGTTGTGGAACTGAAAAGAAGTTTGGTACCTCAAGAAGATTAAATAGGGTACCTCTCTGGATCCTGACCAGAGAGGAAAACAATTATGTGTCACTGTTGAATACGGCATGGCCCCCTTTGCTATTCCCACTCACTCAGGAAGTAAATGTAGAAACCTAGTCTTATGCCCAAGTTGGATCTTTATTCTAACCGAGGGCCCATGTTGCTTTATTAAGAAACTCATATTTATTGAGGTAGATACATCTACATACTTTACTTTAAAAAAGAGATTTTATTTATTTATTTAGAGAGAGCGCACGCATGTGCGAGAGCGCACACATGTGGGGGTGGGTGGGGCAAAGAGGGAGAAAGAATCTCACGCAGATTCCATGCTGAGCAAAGAGCCCAATGTGGAGCTCGATCTCACGATGACCCTGAGATCATGACCTGAGCTGAAATCAAGAATCAGATGCCTAGCCAACTGAGCCATCCCATCCTTTACTTTTTAAATTCTTCACAAGGACACTGCAAGGTAGATACTATTGTCTCCATTTTTATAGGTGGAGAAACAGACCTGGGGAGCAGGGTTTAAACAAATGTCCACAATCACACAGCTATTTCTGACATTATGTTTTAAATAGAACTTCTATAAGTGCGTATAGAGAACTTTTATAAATGGAATCATATTTAAAATTTATATGGAGACATTGCTTTTTAAGGGGCTCCTTTAAAAGGTAGATTATTCAATAAATGGTAATTGGATTTACCGATTTGCCATTTGTGGAGAAAAAGGCAAGTAAAACTGGATCCTTATCTCACTTCTCATACCAAAATAAGTTCCAGATGGATCAAAGATTTACATGTAAAACACGAAATCACAGACATCCTAGAACACATGGATGCATATTTTTATAATCCTAGAATGGGCAAGACTTTTCAAAATACAACGCAAAATCCAGAAGTTATAAAGGAAAAGATTGACAATTTTGAGTACACAAAAGTTAGAGTTTTGTATAGCAGACTTAATTTCCTTAAAAGGAAAACAAAAATGGATGCCTGGGTTGGCTGGGCATCTGCCTTCGGCTTGGTCATGATCCCAGGGTCCTGGGATTGAGCCCCGCATTGGGCTCCCTGTTCCATGGAGGCCTGCTTCTCCCTCTCCCTCTGCCTCCTGCTCCCCCTGCTTGTGCTCTCTCTCTCCGTCAAATAAATAAATAAAATCTTTAAAAAAGAGAGAGAGAAGAAGAAGGTAAAAGGTTGATCTCACCAAAGGACTGCGTTGGGGTTTGGGGACAAATTCCTGCTGGTAATACAGGACCTTGTGGCCTGGCATGTCCACTGTGTATCAATCTTGCCTAACAACCTCAAGTGATAGACGACAGCCAATCAACAACCAGGATTAGTGTCAGTAATCTGCATCCTGGACTGTTTGTTTCCTCCCAGTCTTCAGTAGAGAGTAAGTCACAAATTACCACCTGGGGACCTTAACATAGGGAAACACGTGACATCTGAGGTTTCAAAGATGGAAAGAAAGGACACGAAAGTGCAATCTGTGGCCTGTTTGACACAGGGTTCAGGTGACAGCTTTGAGCCACCCCATCCCTAAAGCTCCCTGTCATTCCTTCTCAGAGCTGGGTCTCAGGCACAGAAGAGGGAAGAAAAGAAAGCATGAAAAGGCAGGTGAAATCTATTTGATTTCCGGTGAAACTGGATTTTCTGTGTAAGGTACTGCTTTGCTATTTTTAAGAGATATTTAGTTAAAGGGAAGCTGTGACTGAATTTATGTGACTTCTCTTTGCAAAATTATGGAGTGTATCCATTTAGGAAACGTTAGGAACTGGGTTAGAGGTCTACAGGGGAATTTCTCTGTGTGTTGCATTTATATTTGCAAAGTGCATATCCTCTGTTAAGCTATTTTTTAGGCATGACAAAACTGAGCTCATTGGCAATGAGACGGCCTTTTTTAAAAATATGGCTGTGCTTTTTATTCTCCATAGTCATTTGGTTCTTTTCCTTTTTTTTTTTTTTTTTTTTTTTAAGATTTATATATTCATTTGAGAGAAAGAGAGAGATAACTTGGGCGGGGAAGGGCAGAGGGAGAGAAAGTCTTAAGCAGACTGTGCTGAGTGCAGAGCCTGACTTGGGACTCGATCTCACAACCCTGAGATCATGACCTGAGCTAAAACCAAGAGTCAGACACTTAACCAAATGCACAACCCAGGCACCCCTCATTTGATCATTTTCTGATGAGAAATTGAAATCATGCTCAGGCTTTACAATAGGAAGACACGTATTCAGGAAGGCCGTTGACCCATCCCAGTCTAGTCACTCTGCTTTGTGATGGAACCTCAGTGTGTGTGTGTGTGTGTGTGTGTGTGTGTGTGTGTGTGTGTGAGTTGAAAGAGCAGCATAATCAAAGAGTTGTAACACTTTGGGGCCCAGGCAGCTTTATCATGGAACATTCTTATCTGAACATGACCCTGGGAAGATGGCTGAGGGACTCTTCTTCCCACTTCCAGAAAGATCTCTGTCCTAGAAGCCTGACAATGACACATGATGAGATGAGGAGGAGACAATGAGGACAAGATGATCCTCACACCTGGAATCTTGAAGAAGAGGGCAAAGGAGAGAGACCAAAGCACGCGTTGTCAAGGTGGGCGGTTTCTGAGTGCCAGCTTCATTAGCAAGCCAGAGAGGATGCGTACAGACACTCACAGGAATTCATGGAAATAGTTAAAGAGCGGAACCCAGGAAAGATTGGACTAATGGCAAATCAGGCAGGAGAGGGGGTAAGGGCAGGAAGAATGTGCTCAGGGCCATTTAAATTTGGGTATAAATGCATGAGGCCACACAGGTTGGTGAAGTCTGAATACTGTTACTTTCCTGAGTTCCTTCCAGGATTTTCGTGAGTCTCAATGCCTTGCACATGTGTATCAAGGACGTCTAAGAGTTATAGTCAATTGGTATTTGGAAATGGCAGTGATACTGTAGGAGGCTAATGCGTGGATATAGGTGTGGATTCTCGGTTTGTTTGTGAATGCCAGTGAGTAGTGAAGAATCTGAAATTAAAAACACCAGACGGGCTTCTTTAAGGACCCTGGAACGGGATAAAGTGCTTGGCAAGTTTTTCAGGAAGGAAGAGAAAGCCAATGCTGCCTTGCTAGAGCTTAATTATTTTGCATTCACTGGAGAGATAAGTATCTGGAAAGTAGTCTTTCAACCCTGTCCTCTCTACCTCAAATACTGAACTTCTGTAGAGATGGAACCTCTTCCTAGGTCAAGACAGGCATTGAAAGTCAAACAGGACTACAGACCTTGGGTAAAAGGTCACCCAGTGGATTTAAACTTAGGCAGGCCACCTGCCAATAAACACATAAGCTCCTGGTGGAAACAATCCATGGGGAGGGGGACAGGGACAAAAGCTCATGTGCTCCTCAAGGGTATTACCACAGCACGAGGGGAACAAACACTTAAGCCCTGGCTGGGAAATCCACTTAGACACTGCAAAAGTGGCAGGTGCCAGAAGTGAGGTAATAACATCAAACACAACCATGACGACAGGTCCCATTTCCTGATTGCTTACTAGGTGTCATGCATTGTGCAAAGCACTTTACAAGCATTATGAGAAATTGAAGGAGGTTAATGGAGAGCCTAGAGCCTTGACAACTGAGGTCTCACATATATCTTCAATCATGCAGGACTTTGGCAAGGGTGGCTAAACGTTTGAGAACACTTGAACAGGTATTTGGGAGTGTTATCAACTGAAGTGCTACACAGCAAAATGGCTAAATCACCAGTGAGCCCAACAAGGGGGAAAAGCTTACTTATTAAAATTGGAGACCCCATGATGGAAAATGGTAGGGAAGAAGGTACAGATCAGGCTCACTGTCAACAAGCAATTATTGGGGCTGCTTTGCTTAGAATATTTCAACCCAAACTGCCAATCCAAGAATAGGCTCCTATTTCCCTCTAGCTGCTGAGACTAGAGACAGGAAGCCAAGAGTCATCCAGATCAACTGGAACAGCCACTGAACTGCCAGGAAGGCAGAGGCTTGACCTCAGATCCAGATCCAGAGAAGACCGATAGGTGGCCTCTTGCCAGTCACAAGGCTCGGTCTTCCAAGAAAAAACACAGGAAGCAGTGCCCAGAAAACTACAAAATGAACCTGCCCTTTAATGGGCTATCAATGTAGGGAGCAAGGCCACATGCAAAAAGGCAGTGATCGAAAAAGAACATCAATCTCAGGGGCGCCTGGGTGGCTCCACTGGTTAAGCGTCAGACTCTTGGTTTCAGCTCAGGTCATGATCCCAGGGTCTCAGGGTCGTGGGATCAAGCCCTGCGTTGAGCACCCCCCCTCCCCCGCATCAGACTCTGGACTCAGCATGGAGTCTGCTTGAGATTCTTTCCCCCTCCTTCCCCTTTCCTCTCTTCTCCTCCCCCCTCCCCCACCCCGCTCTTGCTTTCTCTTTCTCTATTAAAAAAAAAAAGAAAAGATCAAAAAAGAATACCAATCTCTAGCACTCTCAAGGTAAAGAGCACCCCCGAGAGTCAGACATGGCAAAGGGGCCCAAGACAGGAAGCGACCCTGTCCTTCACAACAGTCACTAGGCGGGCAGAGACTTCAGGACGTCAGGGAGGAGGAGAAACGTACAGGAGGGATTTGGGGTTCAGGTGGTACAGGACAGTGGCTCACAAGCAATTATTACTTCTCAATCACTCCATGCCCTACACCTGACCCACTTCCTTTTACAAGAATTGGGTAGATCAGGCTTGTTTGTTTAGCACCCCTAGTTCCCTACTCACCTTGGAACTGTGAGCGCAAGGCTTGAGTTTTTCTGAAGAAAAGGAAGGGGTAGGCGTGGATGCCAGTGGCTGTGTGTCTGAGACAAGAAGGCAGAACCATGGAGAAGCTGCTTGGATAAGAACCTGCTCCAGTTAATCAAAGTACTTGCTCCACACTGTGGGCAGCAGGCTGGAACAGAGCAGAAGGTTTCCCCTGCAGCCCAGCAGACGGAAGCTTCCGGGCTTGGGAAGGAGCCAAAGGCTCCTACTTTAGATGATGTGCCAACTGGGACCCCAAGAATAAACTAAAAAATCTTAGAGCATGCCATGCTGGGTGAGAAGAGAGGTTGAAGACATGCATTGCCCTGAGACCCAGTTTTCCCTTTCTGTGAATGGGACTAATTGATCTTCAGGGAAAACAGCGTGAGAAAGAGCCGCAGGACCCTTTTGCTTTTTGAGAAAGTTTGCAAAAATTGCATTACTTAGGATTAATGAGATCACCTTGAATAATTCCTCATTAATAGAGGCCCACGTCTTAAAGTCCCATAGCCTATCTGTCTCTTCATGGCAGAAGGGGGAAAATGGGTCAACAAAATTGGTGTAGACTTTAGCAGTCCAAATAGATTAATTGATCCAGACCACTGTACGTAACACTTACCCCAGACTGCTGGCTGGAACATCAGTGATTTTCTGTGTCTGTTTGAGGACAGGTTTATGAAAACCTTCTGACTGAAGGGAATTAAAAGACACCGTAAAATAATCTGTGTATAATTTCAGTCAGAAATATTGGGAAGTAGGTTGGCTTGTGTCTAGGCCTAGACATTGTTAATAAACATGCTTCGAAAACATATAGGGGCAACTGAGTGGCTTAGTCGCTTAAGGGTCTGCCTTCGGCTCAGGTCATGATCCCAGAGTCCTGGGATCTAGTCCTGCATTGGGCTCCCTGCTCAGTGGGGAGTCTGCTTCTCCCTCTCCCTTTGCCTGCAGCTCTCCCTATTTGTGCATGCACGGTCTCTCTCTCTCTCTCTGTCAAATAAATTAATTAAATCTTAAAAAAAAAAAAAACCAACCAACTAACATATAAAGCAGTAAGAAAATAACAAAAGTTAATGAAGTGACTCTAGGCTGGCATTTCCCAAACTTTGGTCATTCCCATGCCACCAGCCTCAACATTTTTGCCATTTACATATACTTACTTCATCTAACATTTTTCTTTAAACCGATGCATACTTTAAACTTACATATAGTTTTTAAAGAAGAAACTTTATATTAGGACTGTAAAAAGAAAACCAGGATCACTTGCCATAAATAGGAAGCAAAAATAAAAACAAGTATTTATGTAATAAAAACCAAAGTAATGCTATAAACCTGTAGCTAGCTACAATTACCCACCAAAGACTCTCGGCCGAGGCCTGCTCTCTCTTTTCAAAAGGGACATGAGTGAGTGATGGACATACAAAGACTAAATGGAAACTCTTTCCTTGAAGTAATCAGCAGGGCTGAGAGCAAATTGGAAAGGGATATAACTCTTGCTGTGTGACTCAGTGTTATTTCATGTTGGTGTCTGGGTACCAGTGACAATCATCCCCAGGGCTACATAAGCCCAGATCACAGTTCATGTGCTGGATGCTTTAGGAAACATCATTCTTGACCTTCCCAAGATGATGGGAACCCCATCTGCCCCAAATGGAGTAGAAATAAGATGGGGAATCTGAAGAAGAAGGTCTAAAAAACGTCTACAGAGGGAATTCTAAAAATGATGAAGGGGAAACAATGCCAAAAGGATGAACTTACGTTTGAATGTCAGCAAAGACAACTAACAAAAGGAAGAAGCCAAGCTCTTTAAAGACTGAAAGTGGCTCTGAAATGACGAAATGATGTCCCATCCAGTCGAGATGAGCACGAGCAGAAATGTGACAAGTTATCCAAATAAGCCTGTGCACTAACTCTGTAGGCTGTGCCAATCGACCTCTGCCCTTGCGGGAAAGTGGAGGGGGTGTGGGAGCCACGGCCAACAGAGGCCTCTCATCCTTCACGGTTAGATCACCACCTGATTGAACTAGCTGGCCGGGGAACAGAACCAACTGGCAAGTCAGGAATTTCAGCTACTTTAAAACAAATGTATTCTTCATCCCACCTCCCCCACCCCCCAGGAAATAAAAGGGGGGAATTTGTCCAGCCAGAGTTTGCTTCTCAGAGAGCTGTTTTGCAAGTGGAATGTGAATTGCCCATCACTTCATTTGTTTTTCTAGAAGGTAATAAAATATAATTTATAACTGGTAGGTTCAGTGGCCAGAGAGAGTGATAAAATTTGAAACCCAAAGCATTGGTATTCAGTACCTTTTGCTTTTCTGCTGTATAATCTAGTTTAGAGCAAAGCAAAGATGGGTCACTTGGGGCTCCTATAGTTACCCTTTATGCCTCAGAAAATAATTTCTAATGATTGGGGCAGGGTAAATAAATAGAAGAGCAATAAAGCTCAAGGTAAATGCAATGTTTAGATCACATCAGAAGCTACCCATATGCTAACTAACATAAAACTGTGTTTGGTTGCTTTAAAAAATTCTACCATCTGGGTTGTAACAGTGACTTAACATAATAAACGTAAACATGTAATAATATACTTAATATATGCATCATGAGAAAATATGTCAATATATAAAAAAATTTTAAGCTTTTCAAGTATTATTCCAAATGCGATTTTCTGAATTTTCGAAGTGCCTTCCAAGTTTGGTCTGTTCTCACATTCATTGACAGAATAAAGCAGATGATAAAGCTTCCTAGATTTTCATGTAACATTTCAAAAAATAATAGTTTACATTTATATAGTGAATTGCAGTCTATATTTTCCCACACATAACTTATCCCCACTGATCTTCACCATGACCCTATGAGGCAGGTAGACTTTATAGAGGAGTTAACCGGCTCACCAGGATTACAGGACCTGCCCAAGCCCACACAGCCAGGAAAGGAAGTTGACATCCAAAATGATGGTGGCTTGAAGCTGGTGAGTTGCCAGGGGAGGAGAGGTTGGCTGTCCCCTCAGAGACCTTATTCCACTAAGTTGTCAGGTTGCAAGATCTGTCCTTAGCTTGCCAATGTCCCAGAATTTTGCTCTCAGAGTCAACTGAAGCACCAGCACCAAACCCAAAAAGGACCGAAGTCTCCACCAGCAGGCTGGTAAATCTGTTGTGAGAAACGTTACTGCCGCGTGAACCAGACGGAATGCAGTTGCTGGTGTACCAGCGTGCTTGCTCCTGGTGGAAAGGATCGCATGGGGAGACAAACACAATGGTGAGATTGAATGCTGGGCGTGAAGGGGTGGGTGGGGGACAGATGGTGACGGCTGGGCAAGGAGAAAAAGGACATGTATTGACACAGTGTGCCTATCGGTATTATTATCAATTCCATTATTACCAGTACTTATCATCATCATCTGTCCTGTTCTACAAGGAGTAAATCTAGTCACAAAGAGATGAATTAACTTGCCCAAAGTTGCGCAACTCATATGAGAGACAGGTTTTCAACCCAGGTCTATCTGCTTTCAAGGCTCTTGGACCTTCTCTGAGGGAGCATGGTAGGGATTATATGGCATGATGGGGATGTGGAAAAGGAGGAAGAGGAAAAAGAAGGTGGGGGAGGAGAGGGGGAAAGGAGAAGAGGTAGGATGGAGGCAAGGAGGAGAAAGAGATGGAGGGGATGGAGAAAGGAAGGAAAGGGGAAGGGGAACAGACGGGGGAAGGAGAGGGAGGGTCAGGATACAGACTCTAATTCAGGTGGATCTCAACACTTTCAAGGGCACCTCATATAATTCAAAGACAAAGTGAGAAATTGCCAGAGGCGCTACTGCTCTGCTTGGCCTGTGCTACCCTTGGGAGTAGGGCTGTTTTTCCGGGGGAAGCGGTGGGAGGAGTGGAGAGAGGGGAGAGCCAGGCAGGCATCACAGCAGCTTTCCATGTGAGATTGGGCTAATCTGCCATTTGGGGATTTGCAGACTAACCAATTACAAGCAGCGAAGTCTAGCCCCTATGACTTAGAAGTACCTATTGTATTACTAGACCACTAACTGGGATCCTGGCCTCACTGTTTATGTTCTAAATTCAACACATCATCACTTAAATTCTCTGAGCCTCAGTTTCCCCATCTGTAAAATGGAACTAAAACTACTTGCCTACTTTCCTTATAATACCTCATATTTCTTTTTTTAAATAAATCAAGTATAATTAACATCCAGTGTTATATTACTTTCAGGTGCACGATATAATGATTCAACAGTTCTATACATTTCTCAGTGCTTATCAAGATAAGTGTGCTCTTAACCTCCTTTATCTATTTCACCCATCTCCCCAACCACCTCCCCTCTGACAACCACCATTTTGTTCTCTGGATTCAGGAGTCTTTCCCTCTCTCTTTTTTTCTAAGCAGGCTCCACGGCCAACATGGAGCCCAACACAGGGCCTGAACTCACGACCCCCAGATCAGGACCTGAGGTGAGATCAAGAGTCGGTTGTTCAACTGAATGAGGCACCCAGGTGCCCCCAGGAGTCTGTTTTTTTATTTGTCTCTTTTCTTTGTTTTGTTTATTAAATTCCACATATGAATGAGATCATATGGTATTTTTCTTTCTCTGACTTATTGTACTTATCATAATACACTCTAGGCCCATCCACGTTGTTGCAAATGGCAAGATGTCATTCTTTTTTATGGCTGAATAATATCCCATTGTATTTTATATATATATATATATATATATATATATATATATATCACATATATATGTGTGTGTGTATATATATATATATATCATATCTTCTTTATCCATGCGTCTATCAGTGGACACTCAGGCTGCTTCCATATCTTGGCTGGCATAAATAATGCTGCAACAAACATAGGGACGCACATATCTTTTTGAATTAGTGTTTTCATTTTCTTTGGGTAAATACCCAGGAGTGGAATTACTGGATCATATGGTAGTTCTATTTTTAATTTTTTGAGGAACATCCATACTGTTCTCCACAGTGGCTGCACCAATTTACATTCCCACCAACAGTGCACGGATGTTCCTTTTTCTCTACATCCTCACCAACACTTGTTATGTCTTGTGTCTTTGATTTTAGCCATCCCACTAGGTGTGGGGTGATATCTCACTGTGGTTTTGATTTGCATTTCCCTGATGATTAGTGATGTTGAGCATCTTTTCATGTGCTTGTTGGCCATCTGCATGTCTTCTTTGGAAAAATGTCTATTCAGTTCCTTTGCCCATTTTTTAATTGGATTACTGGGGGTCTTTTTTTTTTTTTTTGGTGTTCACTTATGTAAGTTTTTTTTTTTTGAAGATTTTATTTATTTATTTGGCAGAGATAGAAACAGCCAGCGAGAGAGGGAACACAAGCAGGGGGAGTGGGAGAGGAAGAAGCAGGCTCATAGCAGAGGAGCCTGATGTGGGGCTCGATCCCATAACGCCGGGATCACGCCCTGAGCCAAAGGCAGACGCTTAACCGCTGTGCCACCCAGGCGCCCCCATTTATGTAAGTTTTTAAATCTATTTTGGATATTAACCCCTTATTAGATATGTCATTTACAAATATCTTCTCCCATTCAGTAGGTTGTCTTTTTGTTTTGTTGATGGTTTCCTTTGCTGTGCAGAAGCTTTTTATTTAATTTTGCTTTTGTTTCCCTTGCCAAGGGAGACATAGCTAGAAAAATGTTGCTATGGCTGAAGTCAAATAGATTACTGCCTATATTTTCTTCTAGGATTTTTATGGTTTCAGGTCTTACATTTAAGTCCTTAATCCATTTTGAGTTTATTATTGTGTATGGTGAAGAAAGTGGTCCAATAGGAAATACCATTTGTTGAAGAGACTGTCTTTTTCCCATTGCACATTCTTGCCTACTTTGTTGAAGATTAATTAACCACATAATTATGGGTTCATTTCTGGGTTTTATATTCTATTCCATTGATCTATGTGTCTGTTTTTTGTGCCAGTAATATACTGTTTTGATTACTACAGCTTTCTGGTATATCTTGAAGTCTGGGATTTTGAAACCTCTGGCTTTGTTCTTCTTTTTCAAGATTGCTTTGGCTATTTGGTTCTTCTGTAGTTCCATAGAAATTTTAGGATTTATTTGTTCTAGCTCTGTGAAAAATGTTGTTGGTATTATGATAGGGATTGCATTAAATCTGTAGATTGCTTTGAGCAGTATGGGTATTTTAACAATATTGGTTCTCCCAGTTTATGACCAGAGAATATCTCTACATGTTTGTGCCATCAAAGAAATTGATTTCTTTCAATGTTTTACAGTTTTTGGAGTACAGGTCTTTTATCCTTTGGTTTATTTGTAGGTATTTCATTATTTTTGATACAATTGTGAATAAAATTGTTTTCTTCATTTCTTTTCCTGCTACTTCATTGTTAGTGTATAGAAATACAACAGATTTCTGTATGTTCATTTTGTATACTGTGGCTTTATTGAATTCATTTATCAGTTCTAGTAGTACTGCTGGAATCTTTAGGGCTTTCTATAGGTAGTGTCATGTCATCTGCAAACAATGAAAGTTTTACTTCTTCCTGACCAATTTGGATGCCTCTTATTTCCTTTTCTTGTCTGATTACTATGTCTAGGACTTCCAGGACTGTGTTGAATAAAAGTAGTGAGAGTGCATATCCTAGTCTTGTTCCTGGCCTTAGAGAAAAACCTCTCAGTTTTTCACAATTAAGTATGATGTTAGTTGTGGGTTTTTCATATATGGCATTTATTATGTCAAGGTATGTTCCCTCTAAACCCACTTTATTGAGAGTTTTTATCATGAATGGATGTTGTATTTTGTCAAATGCTTTTTCTGCATCTATTGAAATGCTCAGGTGGTTTTTAACATTTCTCTTGTTAATGCGATGTGTCAGTTGATTGATTTGTGACTATTGAACCACTCTTGAATTCCATATCTGGAGTAAAACCCACTCAATCATGGTGGATGATTTTCTTAATGTATTGTTGGATTTGATTTGCTGATAGTTTGTTGATGATTTTTGCATCTATGTTCATCAGAGATATTGGCCTGTAGTTCTCTTTTTTGGTAGTGTCTTTTTCTGGTTTGAATACCATATATTTCTTACCAGATGCCAGGACCATGCTCAGTGTTCTTTTTACAGGCACCATCGTTTTTAATACTTAATAACGTTCTTATGATTCATAAAATAAATTATGATTATGCTTGTTTTATAAATGATTAAAATGAGGCTTAACAAGGCTAAGTATCTTGCCTGATGAGGAACTTTTGTTATACTTTTGTTACTGGGGTACTTTTGTTATAAAAAGCGGCAAGATTTAGTTGAAGAGTTTTTTGACTGAAAGAGTTTCTTAAGAAAAAATTCCTAGCCCATGGGAACACTGGAACCTCACGAGGAGTAAACATTGGTTTGATTTCATCTAGGTACTGCCTCTTCAGTTGGTGTAAAAAACCTACATTAGGGGCCAGGTTGGTTCCCTTTGAGTATTGGCTTCTTGACTGGCAGCATCAGTGAATTTGTTTAGACACTTGAATGATACCCTCTGAAGTGCTGCCCTCTCTAGAGGTGGCCTGCTGTAGCGGAGTGGGTCTGCCAGACAAGGAGAGGTTCAGGACTTGGATTTAAAGGTCTAAGAAAACTTTTGGAAATTCTTTTTTAAAGGGTGACATCAATACCCTATTACTATGTATGATTTGATGAGCAGTGATAGGGGACCTGGATCCCTTCTCCTTTTGTAATTTTATAGCCTCCACATTATGTTTTAGAGGTTTAAATATATTATCTTTTCAGGACCCTGTAGATTTTAATTACCAAAGCACCGACATCAGTTTTTACCAAAAGCAGAGTGACCTTATTTTATAGCTGAAACAAAGCCCATAGCTGGGTCCCAGCAGCACGCAGTTAATAGGTCATTCCATAAAGATTTATATATACTTTATGGACAGAGAAGAATTTCAAATAGGGTAAGTCAAACTATAGACTCACTTACCTTTAATCACTTTAGGCAAGTTAAGATTTACTTCAATTAGGGGCTGTATTCTGGCTAAATGAGGTTTGTTTTTATGAAGCCTCCAAAAAACACTACCATTAAACAATTTAGAGAACAGTAAACTCAGCAACTAATGTTAATACACCCGCAGGGGAAACAAAACAACCGCGTTTCCTTTTGTTTTAGGATGAGGGTAGCTTCGCCGCCCTGAGACTAGGGAAACAAGCAATGTTTCATAATTGTATTTATGCACCTGATGGAGGAAAATATTCCTCCAAAGTGAAAGCAAAAATCTCGGGCAGAAATAGCTGGGTGTTGGAGGGAGGTGAGGATGTGTGTGGGAGAGGGGGAGGGGCGCGCTTCCATTATCTCTTGGATTTAGCAATAGCAACATCAACCTCTCTTTCAGCTCACTTTGCTGCTGTGCAATTCTGAGGAGAAAAAAAAAAATCTGTGATTAAAATCCTCAATCTCTGCATCCCTATTTCTACACCCCCCCCCCACCCTCTTCCCTCAAAAAAAAAAATGTATATATCTGTTGCCTGTCCCTTTGCTATGATCCTTCCTTATGTGGGTTTCCTCTCTGGAATAACAGCTAAATCAGGAAAAGGTCTTGGCCACAGCTCACTGCTTCAGCAACTACCTCGAGGCCAGCTGGGGACCGACAGTCTCAGACACCGGCCAGTTGCCACAGATGCAATTGCTCTGAAAAGCAGCTTCCTGTCACCGCTAACCTCACGCAGAAAAAATGAAAATGGGAAATGCAGTGATATTTTATGCAGTTTCCTCCTGCTCGTTCTAGGAAATAGAACCGAGGCAACATATGATTGGAACGAAATGAGATTTTTCTTAGCAAATAAACATTGCACATGCAGAATCAGTACAAAACACGCTTAGAAAGTGTTCTTGAAACATTAAATGGCCATTCCTCCTCTTCCCAATAGTGAGGGCCTGGGGAAGGGGGTGGCAGGTGGTGTGTAAATTGTTGACGCTTAGAGAATGGGCCTTCTTATTCCTGTTTTTGAGAATAGCCTTCAAATATGTAGAAGCCTTACAATTTGGAATTTTGTCATGACAGATAGAAGGAGGTATCATTCAGGCGTGTTTTGGATGGGATAGAAGGAAATATGGTTGTTACGATGTGTTGAGAGCTCTTAATTAAGGTTACTGGAATTTTCTGCAAAATAGGGTATCCTTCATGTGCCGTAGGAAATCCGGAGCACCTTTCCTCTTAGGGAGGGAGATCAGGAGGGGCCTGGCCTTCAAGTGGGGAAGACCTGGAGTACAAGTAGAATGAAGCAGCAGCTTGCTACCAAATAGAACCCACAATCTTGTAGCCTGATGCAGTGAATGCACGTCCCTAATAACCTGCCTTACTCCTGGCTCGCTCTCTCCCCCAAAGCTCATGCTGTCAGTTAATAGACTCTCGCATCTGCCTGAGTGGCTGTATCCCCTCCGTGGGGGAGCTCGCTGGGGCCTGTGTGCCTCAAGGAGCAGAGAGAGGAGTTACCCCATTGTAATCTTGCCATGAAATCACAGCACTCTCTCCATCGCGGGAAGAGCAAGGGCCAGGCTCCCTACAATTCAGATGTCATGCGAACAGCAGTAACTATCACCCAGATTCATCAGACTGAGAGAGAAGCTGCTTAGCTCAGGGACTAGAAGAGCTGCGCCTCAGGAAACCATAGTGAGATGGGGAGTCAGGACGGGGCCAGACCTGTTAGGCCAGTGGGAGAGTCTCAGGCCACAGTTCGGTGGTGTTGCATGCAGGCTGTGGGCTCAGACAGCCTGGTTCCTACTCACTCATTGATCTTGGGCACATTCCTAAGCCTCTACAGTTTCAACGGCGGACTTGAGTTTCCTTATCTCCAAAATGGAAATAATTATGTTCTGACAATTACAAGAGATAACATGTACCAATAGTCTGGCAGGCGGTAAACGCTCCATAAGTGTTAGGTATTACTGTCATCAAAAGAGAAACAGATTCATGATAAATGTAGGCCAAACCATTATGCTCTCCACCTTAAACTTACATAGTGATGTGTGTCAATTATATCTCAATAAGACTGGAGAAAATGGAATAAATAAATTTAAAAAATAACACATTATTATGATTATTTTTTTTATTTTTAAAAACAAAATACAGATTTTTCAAATGGCATCTGATGTGTGACTGATGATTCTTTCGTCCCCAAGCCCAGGGTCCTGGGTGGGCAAGGAGAGGGGAACAAGTAGCTGGGCATTCTGTCTTGTGCTTCAGCTCTGCAAATGTTGATTTTGTGTTGGATTAATTTCTGTGCGGAGGACCGGCATGGAAGTGGGCTGAGTTCTCAGCTGGCCGTTTTCTCTTTATGCTCTACCCGGTCTCTACAAGTTGTCTAATGAATATTAATGCAGCAGCGTTAATAAATGTCTACCTGGGAGAACGGCAGAGTGGTAGCCTCTGACCTTTAATCCTGTCTCCCCTGTTTTCTGGGATTTTGATAGTGACAGTTATGGTTCTAACATCCATTTTTATTAAATAAGGAAAGAGACAAAATTAGGAAAATGAAAGGCTTGGGTGCACTTGGGTGTGCTGCTTTTTTAAACACGTATTAACTATTAACATTAACTTTGTTCTGGGCACTGTGCCAGCTGCGTTCCTCTCACTCTATCTTTTTAGTCACTGCAAGAATCTATCAGGAAGTAATGTTTGTGCTGAGGATCAGAGAAGTCAAGTAGCCTGCTCCAAGTTGCACAGCGGCAAGTGGCAGAGTCCTAATCCATCAACAGTGAGAACTTGCTGTTCACTCCTTGCACGTTTATGGAGTGCCTGCTCCGTGTTACCGCAGTTGGTACCGAGGCTATAACGGTCAGCCAGGCAGACTCAGTCCTGATCCTCACAGAACTTCCAGCCTTGAGAGAAAGGCTGACAAATAAAAAGGCCATTTCAAGTCCATGTCAGAAGACATAGGGTGTAGGGTGCTTGGGTGGCCCAGTCAGTTAAGTGTTTGCCTTTGGCTCAGGTCACGATCCTGGGGTCCTGGGATCCAGCCCCGCTTCGGGCTCCTTGCTCAGCGGGGACCCTACTTCTCCCTCTGCCCCTACCCCCTGCTTATGCAAGCTCTCTCTCTCTCTCTCAAATAAATAAAAAAATAAATAAAATCTTAAAAACTAAACCACAGGGTGTGGGGTGGCAAAGGCCTCTGCTAAGGCCCAGGGGCTGAAAAGAACAAGGCATGTTGGGGGAACTTCAAGGAAATTACCGAAGTGTTAAGGGTTCTATAATGAATAAAGGCACAGCTGGAGGCCTGGGGGCTCTCAGGGAAGGGGCCCACTAGAGTTAGACTGAGTTTGAGTTGATTTGACAAATTGTGTTTTCAGAGTCTGGCATTTTCCAAGGCAGTAATAATAGGCTCTCAGGATGATAATGTTCCTTTTCTCTATTAGAATTTTCCAAAAAAGGGTGGGACTCAAGGTTTCTCCAGGGTTGGTCCCTGTTCTTATGTCTCAATATAAGCGGAGGGGCAGCCCAGCCTGGGTCACAGCACATCAAATTCACTAAAGAAATGATCAAAACAAGACACAGCATATGTATACGGACTCAGGGCAAAGTCCTGTTGTCTCAGCAGGTCTTGGGGGTGGGGGGGAGTATGCAAAACCTCTCCCCTGAATAACACCCGCTGATCCCGTATACCTCACGCTTTGCGCCAGGCTGTGTTCCTGAGCTGCACAGGTGCCGACTCACTGAGTCTTTGAAATGACGCTATGAATTAGGAACAATTACGCTAATGCTCCAGATGGGGAAACGGAGGCACAGAGAGCTTAAGTAAGACACCCAGGCTCATACAACGAGTGGGTGAACCTGGGGCGGCATGGCCAGAGAGTCTGTGCTCTTATTCCCAGCCTTTACCCTCCTCCTCCCTCCAACTGTTGGAATTGTATTAGACTTGCCAAAAGCTCATGAAATCATCTATGCAAATTATGGAAGACAAGCCATAGTTCCTTTCTTTGGCAATACATGAATTAAAACCATTTATGGGCAATCTCACGGATAAATCTACCACCACCCACACCCACCCCCGGTGCTTTTGACTCATCACCTCTATACCCTCACCAAACAACCAGATGTCGTAAAGCTCGTTAATTTACCTTCAGCGGAACAGTAAGCAAAGACATCTGGCTGGAACCCTGTAGGTGGTTGTTTTTTTCACCTAAGCCTGAACCGTGGGTCCTCCCCAGAGAGCTCCAGAAAGACTGAGCCTAAGGTGGGTAGCCGTGACGTTGTAGCAGCCTTTGGTTCCCAGCATAGCCCCTTAGGGTTCATTACATGACCACGTCCTACCCTGGGAGATTCTAATTTAGTGGCTCAGGGAAGGGGCTGGGGCACACAAATTCAGAACAACATTTCATGGGTGATTATGGTATACGACTAGAATTGAGAACCACTGGAACTGGTCACTCAGATGTGGAGCATTAATCTGGTTAGCAGAGAAAGGTGAAGAATGCCTGACGTCAGTGATGATGGTGATGATGACGATAAATTAAGTTAGTTGAATGAATGAATGAATAAATGAATGAAGTGATGATTCCACAAAGCCTTGGAATGTAAGTGCCTCCAGACTACTTGTCTATTTCATTAGAAATAAATATAGTTCTTTGCCTTTGCAAGCCATGTTCTCATCAAGAGACCCTTCTCTATTATGGAAAGTTAAAACGCAGGACCTCTGCGTCCCTTACCCATAACCGACTTTAGGTCTGTGCCCTCTGGTGCATCTGCCCTCCAGGTTTTATTCAGATTGCTTCCCAGTGTTCTTTTTTTTCTATATTTATGCAGTACTTAGTTTGATGGCTTATCTTGGGGAAAGTGGTTACTCCCTAGCCCCGCTTTTGAGGCTTTCTTTATTTATGAGGAATTTCTGCTTCTCCTGTTATATCAGCCTGAGGGAACCTGATGCGCCCGAGATGCTGTGGCTGTCATGTTCCCCACTGCATACAGGAATCACTGGCAGAGAAGTTAAGGCAGGAGAGAAGTTTAGCCTAGATGCAGAGAATGACTTTGTATGAAATAGCAAAACAGACATTTGAGAATCTTCATTTTCCCCCAAATCATAAGATAGTGTCTGGTGGGGACACTGTGGGTATTTTGCTAAAAAATGAGAGACAACACTAAAGACCTCTTCAAGTTCCTTGCTGTTAGGTTATTATCATGACTAACATTGTTACTGTGGAAATGATACCATTACTTTTTTTCCTGTTGGGTGCTGATTCTATCTTCAAATCTTGATGAATCTTTCTGTGCAGTGTGTGTAATTCTTGAGCAGTATTCTCATCTACTGGTACATTAATTCCTCCCCCTACCTTCCTCTTTTCCTTCCTTCCTTCCCTGCATTTATGTTTCTAGGAAGTACAAAGATTTGAAGAAAAAGCTTACCACCAACATGAAAACAAGAACAAAAAACATCTTACCTTTAACATATCTGGCTCAACTGCAAATATAAACTATAATTTTATTGCTATGTCCTGATTTTATCCATGCCATTTAAAACTAACAATAATTTTGCAAAATATCAGAAAAGCATAGTGCATCCATTCTTTCAGCTTACATGATAGGGAAGAAGACTCCTACAGCATCGTGATAGCAGGACCTCTGTGATTTTAGCATTTCTCCATGAAGGGAGAGGTGTCTATATAACATGATGGTAACCAAATCATGCTGTAAGTGGAGTGGTATACCAGTTGCCCTTAAAGGAGAAGAGCCCACTTCACTGTTTTGCTTGCTCTGCCCCTGAATGCAGAGGGCTGCAGTTGAAGAAGTAATATGGTCTGAAGTGAGATTATCCGATAATGGCTTGTAATAAACAGCAGACTCCGTGTGTGAAATTTAATGCAGTACTTGCCCTCAAATAAATAAAGTGTTCACTTTAAAAATCAGACACAAAAAGGGTTTTGTCTTTTCAAAACACATCTTTGCCATCATTTAAGTGGCAATGCTAGAGTCACACAGCTCATTGTGGCTTTATTACAACCGGGAAAATTCCAGCGTGCAGACGCCCAGGTGGATTCCCCGTAGGGCTCTGAAGTGTTTCTCGGCTGTTGGAGCAGTCCGGTGGTGGATTACAGGCTCAGACTTTACTTTGTCTGTTAGAATGTTAGCCTGAAATTGCACAACACGTTTGGAACTTTAAAATTAAATCTCATTTGCCTTTTAGAATGGCTGTAAAGTAAATACAAAACCTTAAAATTCATAATTGGAAATCTGTAAGTCCTTTAAACCTTTTTCATGCTTGAAGCTACTAAATTGCCTTTGCAATAATAGCTTCTTATTTTCAGCATTTAAAAGTAACTTCAGTTTGGTCGTATAATATATATACCCCTCCCAACTTCAGTCAATGCAAAATCATTGTTCTCTGAAGGCTAGACACACACTGTAAACTGAAACATTAGTTGAAGGTAATTAATGGCAACTAGGAAAAGGAAAGGAGTGATGTGCCATGAAACCTATAACTCCCTGTAAGAATTCACAGTCAGCATATTGGATTTACTTGCTTTTAATACCAGCTGTGCACGAAGGAAAGCCATGACTGCTTTACTGCTTTAGTAGTTAGGCATATAGGTGTGTTTGAAAACCATCATGTACAGAAAAGTGAGAAAATCTGCCATAAAAATATAAATAATCTTAACGGACTATTATGTGGAAAATGATCATTTAGAATATATACACATTTTTCTGGTATTGTTAAAGTGTCATTTTCCCCCAGATTATTGAATCATTCCCTGAGCACCAATAGTTAAAAGCAGAATACTTTTTGATAGACATTATTTAAAATTGATTTGCATACTCTTAGTATATTGAATATAATTTAACTTTTTAAAAAAAGATTTTATTCATTTGAGACAGAGAGATACAGAGAGAGAGAGAGAGAGAGAAAGCAGGAGCAGTGGGGAGAGGCAGAGGGAGAGGGAGAAACAGACTCCCTGCTGAGCAGGGAGCCAGACATGGGGCTTAATCCCAGGACCTGGAGATCATGACCTGAGCTGAAGTCAGACACTTAACCATCTGAACCACCCAGGCACCCCAATTTAACTTTATTTTTAAAGATTTATGTATTTATTTATTTGAGAGAGAGTGAAAGGGAGAGAGATCACATAGGGAGGAGGGAGAAGCAGACTCCCCACTAAGCAGGGAGCTCGATGTGGGGCTCGATCCCAGGACTCTGAGATTATGACCTGAGCCGAAGGCAGACGTTTAACCAATTGAGCCACCCAGGCGCCCCTAACTTCTTTTTTTAAAAGTAGGCTCCATGCCCAGCATGGAGCCCAGTACAGGACTTGAATCCAGGACCCCAAGATCAAGACCTGAGCTGAGATCAAGAGTTGGGTGCCTAACTGACTGAGCCACCCAGGCACCCTGAATATAACAACTTTTTAATGAGCCAGTTTAAATGTCTAAATTGAGGGGCTGAATGTTAAGTGGTATAATCAGAAACAAGGAAATAATATCTTCTCCCCCACTCTTCTTTTTCAGTTCCATGCATCAGGTTTTCTAGGGCAGGTGTACGGATGCTATCTTTCATTTCTCCCCTGCTATCCAATCAACCATACTACATGAACGCTTCTTGAAATGCCTGCTCTTATTCCTCACCAACACCACTATTTAGTTCAGGCCATTAATATCTCTTGCCTAGATGGTAGAAAGAGTTTTCTAAATGGTCTCCCTGACTTTATGTGTCTGACCACCCTGAAGTCCACTCTTCATTTGATAGCCAGAGTGATCCATCTAAAAATGCACATCTGATCTAATCATTCCCCTGCTTAAAACCCTGTAATGGCTTCCTATTGCTCTCAGAATAAAACCCAACTCCTTAATGTGGCCTCCTTAGAGGCCCTTCATGATACGATCTCCATTACCTCTGTTTTTTGTCTGCTTGATGTAACTGTGTCTGATAGATCATTAAAATCTCCCACTCAGACAGTGGGCTTGTCAATTTCTCTTTGAAATTCTGGTGGTTTTGCTTTCTGTAATTGAAAGCTATGTTATTAGGTACATTCAACTTCTTGGTAGTGACCCTCTTTATTTCACTTGGTTTAAAAGACTTTTTTGTCTGATATTAATAATGTTTTATCAGCTTTCTTTTTGATAGCATTTTGATAATTTATCTTTTTTATCCTTTTATGTCCAGTATTTCTGTGGTTTAGTTTGTGTGTCATTTGCTAGCATTATATACCTGAATGTTATTTTATTTCATTTTTTAAAAAGATTGTATTTATTTATTTGACAGAGAGACAAAGAGAGCACAGGCAGGCAGAGCAGCAGGCAGGGGGAGAGGGAGAAGCAGGCTCTCCACTGAGCAGGGAGCCCTACACGGGGGCTCCACCCAGGACCCTGGGATCATGACCTGAGCCGAAGGCAACAGCCTAACCAACTGAGCCATCCAGGTGCCCTCTGAATGTTATTTTAAACGAACCTGATAATCTGTCTTTTAATAAGTAATTTAAATCGGTTTACTTACTGTACTTGCTGATATATTTGTGCTTAATTTTACTATACCATTTTGTGTGTGTGCTTTTTTTTCCTCCCTCCTTCTCTGGCTTCTATTCAATGATCAGTTTTCTACATCGAATTTCCTCAACCCTTGGCCATGCTTTTCTCTCTGCAGGTTTAGAAGCTCTAGATCAGCTTTTTATTAATATACAATATCCTATAGACACAGCATTCAGACAAAGTCATTATTTCTATACATCTCCCAAGGGACTTAGCATGCTTTAGTCATCCATTGTACATTTCCTTCTTCTTGTCATTTTTTTAAACACTAAAGTAGTTATTTTTAACTTTACATCATGTTTTTTAATTCCCTCCCTCACCAGTGTCTTGTATCCTGTCCTTTTCCTCTGGGCTTATTTTTCTTATTGGGAAAGGATGCTCTTCAGTAGTTCTTTTGGTGCAGGGCTGTGGGTGGTAAATGCTGTCAGTCTTTTAGATTGAAAATGTCTTTGTCTTGACCTCTTCCTTAAACGGAAATCAAATTCTTGCTTGCTAGTGTTCCATTCAACTTTTAAGATATTCAACTGTCCTTTTGTTTCTGTTGTTGCTTTTGAGAACTCTAGTTATAGTCTCTTTGTAGATAACCAGTGTTTTTCCTTTGGTAACTTGTAGATAACCAATGTTTTCCCCTTGGTAACTTGAGAGATTTTATCTTCACCCTTATAGCCCTGTAGTTTCTCTATAATGCCACAAAAGTAAAAGTTTACTTTTATTTGTCTTGCTTGCTACTCAAAGTGTTCTGACGTTTTGATTAGAAAAGTTTCAGTCATTTCTTCCTTTTTTTAAAGTAGAGTGTCTCCATGCTGCCCTTCAGTTTTTCCTTCTGGAATTCCTATTAGACATATGTTGGAGCCACTCCAAAGAATCCCCATGAATCTTAACTTTTTGCTCCCATTTTACAATCTCTTTATTTTTCTATACTGTGTTCTGGGTGAATTATTCAGTACATCCCTTTAATTCATTATTTTTCTCTTCCACATTGGCCAGCTCCAGACTTAATGCCATCTATTGATTTTCTTGTTTCAGTGACCGTATTTTTATTTTTAAGATTTCTTTTACTTCTTTTTCACATTATCTATTATTTACTCAGCTTGTATTTGTTCCCTAATTTCCTGTCCATTTAAAATGCCCCTAATTTCTTGTCACTTATCACTTTGAGAATGCAAAAATATTAATTTAAAAATCTCTGTCAGTTCCATAGAGTTAATTTTATCTGGAGTAAATTCATGTTCTGAGTGTTCATTCTGTTGGTCATTGTTCTTAGTACTCGATATCAATATGTGTTTGGAACTTGGTGGTCAGGCTCATTTTGAGTGGAAAGTTTTCACTGCTGTTTTCTTTCTTTTTTTTTTTTAAAGATTTTATTTATTTATTTGACAGAGAGAGAGAGCCAGTGAGAGAGGGAATACAAGCAGGGGCAGTGGGAGAGGAAGGAGCAGGCTCCCAGCGGAGGAGCCCAATGTGGGGCTCGATCCCAGAGTGCCAGGATCACGCCCTGAGCCGAAGGCAGACGCTCAACAACTGAGCCACCCAGGCGCCCCTCACTGCTGTTTTCTGTTTTGTTTTAGTTTAGTGTTGGTTTTCTGTGTGTGTGTGTGTGTGTGTGTGTGTGTGTGTTTTCCCCTCTCACACACGCGGTGCTCACCCCTCCATGTTCAGGAATTTTTGTCTCCACCTGCCTCCCTGGATCTCCATTCTAGAATCGGGTCTCATGTTGGCATTTTGAGGCTTCAACCCCACAGTAATATCGGGGATACTGCAGAACCAGTCACTTGGCCAGCTGCTTGGCTTGGTTCTTGATTTCAAGGCTGTGTCTTCGTCCTTCTGCTTCCCTAGGCAGTGGGTTGGCAGCAGTTTACTTTCAGCCTCCTTTAGTGAGTTCCTGACTTCAAGAACAAAGCTTGGTTCCCATCCTCCATCTTATTTGGAGCATCTTTAGTTTCTGTCACCTTGCAGGAAACAAAAATCTTGGCTTTCAAACCTGAGACCCCAGTAGGCCTGTGGCTTCAGACTGCTTCAGGCTTTTTATTCTATTTCTGATCTATGAAAAGGGTTATTTGTTTTTGAGCCTGGTTGTGTCTTTTTGGTTTTTTCTTTCTATATATTAATTATCATTACTATTTGTGTAGAGTAAAGGGAATGGATCAAAGCATGACCTTACTGTACCAACCACTTGAGCAGAAATCCTTCTATGTTTACCTCTTTGGCTTTGTCTCTCACCATCCCTCCCTCTACAATCTATGTTCTAGCCATAATGAATTACTTTAGAGGATCAATAAGTTGCATGCTCTTTCTCCCCATCCCACCCCTGAGTTTTGGATGAAACAAGACATAGAAGACAGTCAAGTGGAGAGTTTTTAAAATGCCAGCTTTATTACAGATAAGCTAATAAAGAACAAGGTTCTGGATCTGTAACCCAAAAGGGCTTGCTGACATTCTGTGCCAGTTCCTAATCCCCACAGAATTTAGCCTCAGAACAGCCTACCAAAGGGAAAGTTGGGTCTTCAAACAGACTTGTTTACCCAAGATCATCGTCTGCTTTGCCCTGGGGCAGAAAGGGAACAAGAGGATTAATCCTCACTAATTGGGGCCTTTTAATAGATTAGCTCCATCCAGTCAAGAACTATGAGCCAATGAATGTAATGGTACTCACCAATCAAGAAACTCAGTTCTGAGTGTGAAGGATAGCGGTATAAGGAGCCAAAAGTCATATTCTAAGGGAACACCCTCCTACCCACCCCCTGGAAAAATGGGACCAGGGGAGAGGAGGTGCCCCTAATACACGCCATGTTCTTTCTCCTTCTTCCAAGCCTTTTCTTTCACCTGCCAACGCCTTCTCATCCTGATGCCTATAATAAAAACCGTAGTTAATATTTACTGAATCCCCACTATGAGGAAGTACAACCCTATAAGGTATGTATTTTTATTTTAATCTTATGGATGAAGAAACGAAGCATAAGGAAGGATCTCAATGTTTCCAAGGTCACACAGGCAAATGGCAGAGGCAGGATTAGGCCTAAGATTCTCTTAGTTCCAGAGCTTATATACTTTTCATTATATGCAGCTGCCTCCATATCGTATTCACCTTTGGATATTTAGAACATGGCATAGCATCAGGAGAGAGTGGATGCTCAATAATATTTAATGAGTGAACATATAAATCAATGGCACATAGTCTCAAAGTTAACTGCCTTGAATGGATTAAAAACAACTTTAATATGGGGATTTATAAAGAATGCTTAACTTCCTTTAGCATCGGACTGCTTTTTGTAAAGGTGGATGTGAGCATCCATTGGAAGGTTTCCGTAGGGGCTGCTAAGCTCAGCTGTCACTCGCGTTCTGCTCTTTCAATTATAGGTCTTCTCCTCCAGCTGCTCAAGAAGACAGTTGTTCTCTCTTGGTTCTATCCCACTTTTGTCCCTGGCCCAAGCCTGTCGGCCACCTGAAAGAGTGGTCCTTTACATTGGTAAGACTACTGATGCTTCTTCGCATACTACCGGCAGCCCCAGCACCTCCACGCAGACATGCTGTGCATCAGTCAAGACTCTCTGCACTGCAAGAGGCAAAAACTCACTCTGATGAAGAAAAAAATGTATAGGCTTGTGTAACGGAGAAGGTCAAAGGATGAACTAGCCTTGGATATGGCTGGACTCAGAGCAGAAGTAATTTATATGAGCTCAATGAAGCTTAAGCTTCTGGGTTCCTCCTTGCTTGGCCCTGTCTTGGGCTCCGGGAGGCCCCAGCAATGTGTTTACATAGGAATAGGTTTTTCTAAAATTTGAAAATTTCACTTTCCCCTTTAGACAGTACCGGAGCTGTTTATTGGAAGAGTAAGCAGGGGAAGGGTTCTGGATAAGCGGCAGGAAAAAGCAGCAAGGAGCTGCTGTGCATACTCTGCTCCCTAGGCTGGAGCACCATTCTTCTCTCCTCCTGGTTAAATTAAAGGTTCCACTTCAGGTGGCAACTGATTCAGGAACCTTCCCCAACACACTCCCAATCACTCTCCCCTCACTCTGGTGTCCTTTCAGTATTCCCATGAACCCCTGGGGCTTTATTCTAACATAGCCCCCACGCCCACCGCCATTTGTAATTGTCAGTGTTCAGCCATCTCTCTGCACCAGACTGTGAGCTGGTTGAAATAGAGATTCTGACTTATTTTTCCAAATTTCTAGCACCTTGTAGGGTATGTTGCATAGAAGTTCTTCAACAAATGTGTCTTTTATGAGCAAATGAACCTCAAAGACTTGGGCTCAGTGAGACACCTGAAGCTTTTATGGCTTTGCTGATTTTCATAGACCCAACTTGAGAGTTTCATAACATTGAACTTCAGTTTATCCCTGCCCTCTGAGGAAGAAAGGTTCAAAGAATAATGCGAAAACAGAAAGAACAGGGTCAAAGCCTGGCTCTCTATGCTTTATTGGTCAAATCTGGTAATTTCTCCTCTAACATCTTTCTTGGATATTTGGGAACCAGTTGAAACTAAGAAGGAGCAGATTATGTAAGTAAAACAAAAGCTTTTTTTTTTCCCATATCAGGTGTATACATATTTTTTCTCTAGCATATAACTTCAATTTTACTGAAAACGCAGCTAGATTGTATGTGTGTGTAATATGTGTTAAAATTATTTTGATAAAGGAAAAGTTAACATAAGATTGAACAAATACAAATAACTTTTACATTGTATTATGTAAGTGGATCTCAGTAATAGTCCTATAAATCCAAATAGGTAGGGGTAAATTTCGTTTTGTTAGTAACTTAATAAGTCATATTTACTGAAATATCAATTAATGTATTTGTATTTATAAAAGGGAAATCACCATTTTATCTGCCACTTTGGAATCTTGTATGCCTTTGATCAAAGCATAACTATTCTTCGAAAATGAGATAATCTCTTTGCACTCTCTAGAATGAGATCCTTCCCTGTTTTATGTACTCTCTCCTTTCTGTTGATTGCCCCCAGATATGTTTTCACCTTGATACAACTGAGTCCATCTATTTGAAATCTGACCTCAACTTTTTCGAGTACCAGTTTAACATTATTTATTTATTTAATAATAAAAGGAACACAGAGCACATGGGGAAAATCAAATGTAATACCAACATCTTAACACAACAGCTATATTTCTTTTTCAAATCTTCCCCTTTAATCCTTTCATATGCATATTTTTATATACTTATAATCACATTTATGAATACATTTGCAACTTGCTTTAAAGAAACCCAGCAAAACTGTGCTGATTCTTTTACAACTTATTTGAAAGGGACCTAGTCTCTAGAAGAGCACACACACTAAATACATATATACTAAATATATATGTAATTTTTATTACATATATATGTATTTTACAAATATATATGTAATTTTTTACATGCTTTTTTAAAAAAGATTTTATTTATTTATTTATTTGAGAGAGAGAGAGAGAGCGATTATTGAGAGATCAGAGGCAGAGGGAGAAGCAGGCTCCCCATTGAACAGAGAGCCCGATGCGGGACTGGATCCCAGGACTCTGGGATCATGACCTGAGCCGAAGGCAGACTCTTAACGGACTGAGCCACCCAGGCGCCCCTACACGCTATTTTTTGATGCTTGTGTAGGATTATAATAAAATAACTGATAGCATCAATGGCTTTAGAATTGCAGACTGCATTTAAGGATCTACGATAACCCCAAATTTAAATAATGATGTTTTTACTCTCGTGAAGGAAAAATAAATTTTGCAGAAAGGCAAGGGCAAGAAAGAAGGGGCACATATAAGCCTTTTCCAGAAGCTATGAAGTTGAGCCAGCCAAAGCCACACTAGGGTGTGGCAGGTTTCCTCTGATCTCTCTGTGGTTAATGATTTGATGTCAACTTAGATATTTACTTTTCAAGACTCACGTAACTTGCTATGTCATTCACAGCTCAATATTTATTTTCCCTCATCTTTTCATGGGAAATAATGACCTCATCAGTAGGAAACCTATGTTTCTTCTCCTTTGGCTTCTGGAGAGGTTCAGCGTTAGAAACTTATTCATAAAATTGGCACACTTTATAGAGACACTTATAGAAGGCAGGGCCTTTCTTACACTTACTCTTACCCAAGTGTCCAACACAAACCTCACTTTGGATTCAGCACACTTTACTGCCAGCATGACTAGGTGAACTCCTGGGAGAGGGCCCTCCCTTGACATTTTTATCTGATTTGGTGAAGCATGGTCAATGACAATGACTTCTTTTGTCATATGGTAGACAGTATGCACAGCTTCTGAAAACAGTGCAGACTGGAATGTACTTTGAGTTGTGCCAATGAGCACGAGGATTTTTTTTTTGCTTGATTTTTGAGCTAAGATGGTCTTTTTCTCTCCTGCCATTTAAGGGCCTCCTCTCCGAACCCCAGCCATCGGAAAGGACGCAGAGAGAAAATGGCAACTTATCTTAATATTAGAATAAAACTTAATGTGAAGTAAGCTGCAAGCGACAATACATTTATAAAACGTTTTTTCGCACTGAATCACAACAGGGTTCTTCTCAATATTACAGATGAAGGAATCGACTAGATTGTTTCTAAGCCTGAATTTAAACAATATTGCCTTTTTGTGTTTTAGCACCTCCTCGATCATACTTTTTTTATGGGAGTGGTGGTGGTAAGCAATGAGATGACTGGAAAACGTATTGCAGAAATTGAAACATGAGGAGGCTGCTTTCATATGGTTGATGTGACCCGTTTCTCAGAAAGTAAACGTAATGGAAAGGGCAAGCTCGCCATATTTCACACAGAGCCTGGCACATGGTCGGTGCTACGTACTGATGATGGAGTTTCGGGTGCCCAGCAACGTGCACATGGGCTACATGGAATAAGTTTGAGATCCCGCCTGTGGGCCCTAGGGGCCGACGGTCTATCCCAGAAGACAAGACTCCCACGGAGCAAGATTAAACGCCAGAGCCCGTTAATTCCGCTAAGCCCTAACTGCGGCGAAACCTTCGCGACTGGAGCCCTCCTCCCGCTCTCCAAGGCCGGGTCAATGCCACCAACTGGCGATGGGAAGGAGCCTGGCAGCGGCGAACTTCGCAGCCGAGCGAAAGGAGCCACCCGCGCCCACCGCGCGCCCAGGCGGCGGCAGCAGCAGGCTTCCGGGGGGCGCGCGGGCGGCGGGCAGGCGCTGGAGCCCGCAGCGGCGAGGCCGGAGC